>NC_080715.1:23434572-23494572 GCF_019097595.1 Hemibagrus wyckioides | reverse complement strand
CTGCAAATAAGCAAAAAAGGAAATTTTAACAACCTATTATTATTATTAGTAGTAGTAATAATGGTAGCAGTACTAGTACCATTGTTGTTGTTATTATTGTTATTATTATTATACACCATTCAGCCATAACATTATGACCACTGCCAGGTGAAGAACACTGATTATCTCCTCATCATGGCACCGGTTTGTGGGTGGGATATATTAGGCAAAATGGGCAAGAGTAAGGATTTGAGTGAGTTTGACCAACAGCCAAATTGTGATGGCTACATGACTGGATCAGAGCGTCTCCAAAACTGCAGCTCTTGTGGGGTGTTCCCAGTGCACTGCAGTGGTCAGTATCCCACTGCAGTGGTCAGTATCTATCAAAAGTGGTCCAAGGAAGAAACAATAGTGAACCGGCGACAGGTTCATGGGCGGCCAAGGCTCACTGATGCATGTGGGGAGCGAAGGCTGACCCGTGTGATCCGACCCAACAGAAGAGCTACTGTTGCTCAGATTGCTGAAGAAGTTAATGCTGGTTCTGATAGAAAGGTGTCAGAATACACAGTACATCACAGTTTGCTGTGTATGGGGCTGCATAGCCGCAGACCAGGCAGGGAGCCCATGCTGACCCCTGTGTACCACAGAAATCACCAACAATGGGCATGTGAGCATCAGAACTGGACCACAGAGCAATTGTAGAAGGTGGCTTGGTCTGATGAACAACATTTTCTTTTACATCATGTGGATGTCTGGGTGCGTGTGTGTCGCTTACCTGGGGAACACATGGCCCCAGGATGCACTATGGAAAGAAGGCAAGCCGGCGGAGGCAGTGTCATGCTTTGGACAATGTTTTGCTGGGAAACCGTCGGTCCTGCCATCCATGTGGATATTACTTTGACATGTACCACCTACCTAAGCACTGTACACCCTTGACATGTACACCCTTTCATGGAAATGGTATTTCCTGATGGCTGTGGCCTCTTTCAGCAGGATAATACACCGTGGCACAAAGCACAAATGGTTCAGGAATGGTTTCATGAGCACAACAATGAATGTGAAGTGTTGACTTGGCCTCCAAATTCCCCAGATCTCAATCCAATCCAGCATCTGTTGGATGTGCTGAACAAGCAAGTCCGATCCATGGGAGGTCCCACCTCGCAACTTAAGCCTAGTTCACACTACAGGATTTTAAGCCCGATTTAAGCACGTTTTGAAAATTAATGAGCTTGCCGACAGATCTGGCTGTGATTGTGGGAAAATCAGCAGGTGATCAGCGCTCGGCAATCTTTATGTGTGAACTACTAAACAACACATCAAAGAGGCTCGCTGACGCGTCTCTGACACCTCGCAGACAAAATCCAGATATCTGGCATGTTAAATATCTGGGACGGTCTGCTGACTCGATATCATGTAGTGTCAACTGTAGCTACGACCTCCAGCCAATGAGAGAGCAAGTCAACAGAGTTGAGAGTTGTTGTCAGATCGTGTGGTGTGTGACCCCCTCTTGTGGATCATTTACGAAGTGTCGCGTAGTGTGAACACCACAAGGACAAAAAGACATACAGTCAAGTCATGTAGTCTGAACAGCAAAGCGATCTGCCGACGGTTAAAGTCTTGTAGTGTGAACTAGCCTTTACAGGACTTAAAGGATCTGCTGCTAATCTTGGTGCTAGATACCACAGAACACCTTCAGGGACCTAGTGGAGTCCATGCCTCGATGGGTCAAGGCTGTTTTGGCAGCAAAAGGGGGAACAAGACAATATTAGGCAAATGGTCATAATGTTATGGCTGATCAGTGAATATCATAAAATATAATAATAATTACTACATTAATAATATAACAATAATTTTGAGACCAAAGTCTCAAAGTCCTTTGCATATAAAAGTTAAGTAAATAAACCAATAAACCAACCAACAAACAAACAAATAAATACATCTATGAATATGGGTGACACAGAGGCATGATAAGTAGCCTTGCAGACTCACAGCACCAGTGTTCACAGTTTGGATTTTCACTGGGTTACTGTCTGTGCAGAGTTTTGATTATTCATCCTGTATGGTGAATTTGCTACATAGGTATGGTGTGATACAGACCAGCTTGAATCAGAAAGGTTTATACAAACATACCATATATACACTATATGGCCTATAACATTATAGAACCTAAATGTTTTGCCAAGGTTGGTATGGAAGAACTTCAGTGGCCTAGAGAGAGCTCTAAGAGCACTCTATACCGAGCACATGATCTGTGATCACTGGGACAGAAGGCTGCCTTGTTGTCAGAAAACAGTATAAGGGAGTATCACTGTTTTGTTCTTTTTACCTGTTTAGAACCAGTTTGGCACATTTCAGATGCTTATCCTAGAATTAACATAATAGAGATGTGGTTTGAGCAGTCAAGGCAGGATGGGGTGCAGCCCTGTAAGCAGTGGGAATGTTACTGCCAACAAGGTTTAGAATAATAAGTTTAGCAATCTAACAGGTTATAGTCTTTACCAGTAGTTACTGACTGGCATTAGGTTAATCACAGGTATCAAATTAGGTAAAGCACATGTTTCAGTATCATCATGATGAAATCATGTTCAACTATAACAGATACTGTGTATAGATGCTGCTGTGGTTGATTTCTTCTTCATTTTCTTTATGCTGATGGTGAAATGACCATGCTGTGTGACAGGCAGTAGTCTAATTTAGTCTGTCTACAAACTTTGTTCTGGAGCAGTGAATCATCCAAGTAAATCTGACATAGCAATCAATCAATCAATCAAACAAACAAAACATTAACAACATGTATGCATACAGCATGGATCATTCTGCCTCTTGCCATTTTAAAATACTGATGCAATAGGACCAAATCATACCACATATACACTATACAAGCACATATGGCTGTGATGATAAACTTTTGCCATATATTGTATCTCCATGAACTGCTGGTCTGTCATGACACTACCACGTATTTGACTACAACTGCAATGTTCAGAATGTAGTGTTAGTACTCAATAATGAAATAGTACTTAATCATGCAATTTGAGACAAAAGTCTTGTTTGTACAACAGAGGTAGAAAGATCTGGAAATTTCCTTTTTCTTTTACAGCCTCATTTGGTATAGCGATAAACTCTGGTATAGTGACTGAACTGACTTTATGAGTAGGATAAAGCAAGTTACAAAATGTATAAAACAGTCACTATTAGTAGACAAATGCAGTATGCAATTTATTAATTTGCTAATAATTGACATGTAAAAACTAATAACTCAGGTCAGGTTTTTATTTTCAGAATTTAGGTTGGATTTCTACACTGGTATGTGGTTCTGTGCATCAAACTGTGCACAGAAATCATGTAGTGCATTTTGGAGTGAGGCAACACAGACATGGAGCTTTACAGTCTATGATAACCTGGATACCTTGCCACGTACACTGTATATCCTTGGCATACATATCATTCATTCTTTCTGTGTAGCTGCACATGCTCTCTGATCACTGGGACAAAAGGCTGCCTTGTTGTCAGAAAACAGTGCAAGGGAGTATCTCTATTTTTTGCATTCTTTTCACCTGTTTAGAACCAGTTTGGCACATTTCAGATGCATATCCTAGAATTAACATAACAGAGATGTGGTTTGAGCAGTCAGGACAGGGTGGGGTGTAACTCGGTAAGCAGTTGGAATGTTAGTGCCAACAAGGTTTAGAACAACAAGTTTAGCAAACAAACAGGTTATAGTCTTTACCGGTAGTTCCTGATTAGCATTCACAGGTATCAAATTAGGTAATGCACAATTAGGTAATTCATAGTGCCTCTTGCCATTTTAAAATACTATAAGATGCTAGTGGGAAAGTAATAGTGCAACATAATAATATTATTAAGCAGAAATACTACACCAAAACAGTTACTGTCATGTAATGATGACATATTATGTGACATAGATTTATGTACGATAAATTTTAATGTGTTAAAGTTATATTAGACCAAAAACTTGATCACCCACCCTGATTCTCAGCACTAGTGTCGGCGCAATCCGGGGCAACGCAGACCGTGCGTCCTAAATGTCAATATTTATCATATTAAAAAATTTTCAAAATCTGCGTTCCTGCATTGTGTATTAAAATGCCTATACAGTGCTACCTCTTCTCAGCATCCTCCGTCTCCAGCGCGTCCGATAAGAAACACTTTTTTGGACCACAGAAGCGCGATGCTCCAGAAAATGAAGGTCCAGTTGGTTTAGCTAACGTTTGAGAGAGAAAAAAAACACCTGTGTGGATGGACAGCGTTCTTTGGAGATTCAGTACCAGCACGCGCTACCTGTGTGCAGTGTGTGTATTGTATGTAGTTAAAATATAAAACAAGGAAGTAAAAGACTTACAGAAACAACTGAGTCACGTATGTGTGTCGAGTGTCTCCGGGGAGTTCCTCAAAGTTTTCTCTACAAATTAAAATTCAGTAAAAATCAAAACTAATGTTTCCAACTAATCGACCAGCGAACACTGACGATTCAGGCACTGTGCTGAACTGCCCTTACTACCTCCAGTACAGTACACCACCCCTCCCCCCTCCCCTTTCGTTTACGCACACACACGATATCACTGTCAAAGAAGCAAAGGCAGGGGCGATTCTAGGATTTTCAGGGAAGTTCAGACCGCAATAGTGAAAAATAATAAATAAATTAAATAAAATAAACGTTTGACTAACAGGGTAAGATGGTAAACTTATTGCAGCATTCTACTGTATTGTTGAAGTGTTCACTTAGTTGTTTTGAGTATATTTAAATTTTTGGAACATTTTAAGTACTGGTACAATAATTCCTGTTAGCTGAATTCACTTATTTTCTCTAAGTTGCATGTATAGCAAGTTCATTTTTATTTCAGGTTATAAACAATATTGTGCTAAAATGAACAAAAATGTACACAAATAAGTCTTAATGACCCATTAAGATTTTATGTTAATCACATAAATTACACTTACAAGTTTTGTTATTAAAGCAGTTACAATTTTTGGATTAATTGATCACCATTTTTTTAAGTAAAAATGGCATTTCATGTTTTTACATTCTCTTGTACTTGGTTTTATTTACTTTGTTTTTGTTCCTGAGAAGTAAATGTAATAATTTTTTTTTTTTTTTTTAGTTTTACACACATAGACATGTCTTTTCATTTGTAGAGTGACCCAAATTGTTGTTTTCTCCAAAGAAAGTGAACGTGATGTGTGCAGTAAACCTCTCTCTCCACCTGAGTGCACACGGCACTGAGAAGCACAGCAGGTAACCGGTTCGGTTCGGACCGGACTACACGCGGCACTGGCAAAACGGTGTAACTCCGAGGACGCTGTGTGCTGCTTTGCGTGGTTGTTGCTGACAGGATTTATTTGCTTTCTCGGGAAAAAAAGCGACAATACGGTAGGTAACGTTGTTCTGTTATATTACTACTTCTTTGCACACTGTGTACATGTTGTTAAAGCACATTTTACATGATTGAGCAGGGCATACACTAACGTTAGCTTAAAAGCATGCCCAATCATAGTGGCCTAACTTTTGATTCTCTTAACTAATTTATTTGAAAGTCGCTGTCAGACATCGTCTAAGAAACTTTGGCTGCCGAGTTTCGATAGTTTGTGAAAGTATGAAATTGAAATTAGCTTTAGTGTGAACTAGTTAATAAGGTAGCTAGCTAGCTCACCAGTCCATGCCTTTCAAACTCATTAACTGTCAAGTCGCACACTGTTTTCATTCGGTTACCAGATAACTCATGCTAATTTAATTTGAAAGCACACAATAAATAACGCGAATGCCCATTAATATATTTGAGAGCTTCTAAACATTGTATTTTAGATAAAGGTAACATTAGCTATAATGTCGGTTACACTTCATTGGCGCTTTCAGTCACGTCCAGTGTTTTTTCGGCGGTTGAAAAACTGACAGTTAGCTAACTAAAGCCATGGACAGAAACCCTCCATTAGGCTTAACCTTACTACCTTAACCGAAACAAGTTTGGATGATTTTATTGTTATTTATATCTTACGCTGGTTGTTTTGAGGGCACAAATGATGTGGAAATGTAAATTGTGTGGTTTTCCATGTTCTTCAAAAATACAGTTATTGAGACATTACAGACTCAGTCATGGTCAGTATTCCATAATTTCACCTTTACCTTGCTTGTATAATAATTGCATGTGTGTATTCGGTACTTTTAATTCACTGAAGATTCATTTGTAAAGAGTACATTCAGAAAAATGGGGCATTTCATTGCCCAATATGTGATTTTAAGCAGCCATTTGTTGAGAAGGATATGTTTATTCATTTAAGGGGGCACTTAAGACAGAAAGAAATGGTGCCATGTCCATTTAGGGCCTGAAAGTTTACAACTAACATCTACTCCACATTTAATGCACACAAGTGCATGTTCGGTTCTGTTAGGTTATATACCGACATATTATATTTGGGGTTCAATAATACAGGACAGACACGCGATCAGTGCTACACTTGTGGTCCCTTTATTATTCCCTCTTCAGTCCCCCCCAGCACATAACACACCCGCACAAGGTTCCTACTCCATAGAATATCACCTGATACTGGATGGGTAACAAAACACTGAAACCCAACTACATTTTTTTTTTCTTTTCCTTATGGGTGTAACGTGTGACTATACGTGTGTTCCATCTTGACTAAATTAACAAGTAAACATTTCTTTGTAAACTTAAAACATATGAACATGCACCTCTTTTCTGACCATACAGATGCAGACTCTTTAACAGTTACTCCAATGAGTTGCTTTTGTTTTTCCAACTGGTGATTTAAAGCGTTTTCAAAATAACTAACACTTCATCACTACGAGAGTTGGGGTAGACTGCCCAGACGCTCGACCTGAGTGTGGGGATTATTCTGCCCCATTGTTCACTCAGTTCCTAAGTCTATGAATAAATATAGTCTTTCAGATACGCTGGAGGTACTCTAGTTCTTACGGGATAACGTCTCTCACTCTCTGGAGACTGCTGACTGGACACGCTCACTGCTTCAGAAGATGTACACTTCTGTGCTGTTTCTGGCAGTGAGGATACGGATGTTTCAGGTGCCTGGAGTGTTGGCGAAAGGTGAAACCTGTTCCTCCGCAGGGTGCCCTTGGGTGTCTCGATAATGTATGACCTTGGGGTACCTGCTGTTGACACAACCGTGCCTCTTTCTGGCATGTCCTTCACGCACACACGATCTCCAGGTTGTAGTTGCGATAGATCATGTGTCCTGTGTCTGCGGCAGTAGTTCCGTTGTTGTTTTTCCCTGTATATCTGTTCTGTTGCTTTCAGCTTTTCCATGTCTGCATGTTGTGGGTTGAGCTGAGATGGAATGACAGGAACAGTTGTTCTGATTCTCCTCCCCATGAGAAGTTCCGCAGGACTATACCCATTAGCAAGAGGAGCAGAACGGTAGGCCATGAGTGCAAGATATGGATCAGTGGATTTCCTGAGAATACTTTTAACTGTCCTCACAGCTTGCTCAGCCTCTCCATTGCTCTGTGGGAAATGGGGACTGGACGTCACATGGTTGAAGCCCCAATCCTGTGCGAACTTTTTGAATGACTCAGAAACAAACTGCGGTCCATTATCTGAGTGCACGTCTACGGGGATTCCATGATGTGCAAAGATAGATTTAAAATGCTCACAGCTTCCGATGTCGTAGATGTCAGTTTAGCTACTTCAAAATATCTGGAGAAATAGTCCACAATGATTAAATATTGTTTGTCGTCAATCTGAAACAAATCAGCCCCTACAGTGGACCATGGCCTTGAAGGGAATGTTGTGGGTATCAGTGTCAGTCTGAAATTTATTCTTTCTTGGCTACATGCATCGAAGTTCACTATCATTTTTGTCAGTTCCTTGTTAAGGCCTGGCCACTACACTGATTGCTTAGCTCTTTTTCTGCATTTAGTTATTCCCAGGTGTCCCTCATGCAGTTTGTGAAGAATGTCCGCCCTGAGTGATGTTGGAATCACTATTCGGCTACCATACAGCAGCAGACCCTTCTGAACTGTGAGGTCTCCAGAGAATGGCAAATAAGGCTGAAATGCTCTGTCGATGGAAAACTTGTCTGGCCACCCTTCTGTACAGAACTTACTTAGTTGCTGGAGGATGGTGTCATTGCCCTGATGTTTTTGTATTTCCCTGAGTCTTATTTCAGTAGCTGGCAAGCTGGCGATGACAGAGTCAACATAGAGGTTGATTTCTTCCTCCTGCAGTCCTCCCGCTCCACCGCTAACAGGAGCTCAGGACAGTACATCTGCTGTGGCTATGTCCTTACCAGCCACATGAGAGATTGTGAAGGAAAATCTCATAAGCCTCATGAGTAGGCGTTGTATGTGTGGTGGCAGCTCGTCCAAGCTCTTTGAGCCAGCAGTGGCACTAAAGGCTTGTGGTCTGTCTCAATCTGGAAGCTTTTTCCAATAAGAAACTCCTGGAACCTTTCACATGCCCATGTTGAGGCTAGGGCCTCCTTTTCTATTTGTGCGTACCGTTGCTCAGTGTTGCTCAGAGCTCTCGAAGCATAGGCCACAGCTTTCCATCCTGTGTTTGTCTGTTTCTGGAGGAGTACCGCGCCCATTCCATAAGAGGAACAGTCTGCTGAGACCAGTGTTTCAGCATTTGGGTCATACAGTGCCAGGCCTGGAGGTGTCGTTAGGTCTGCTTTGATGCTATCAAAGGCTTCTTGCTGCTGAGGACCCCAGCTCCACATGTTGGACTTTCTCAATAAGTCTCTAAGAGGGCGTGTCTTCTCCGCCAGATGTGGCAAGAATTTCCCAAGATGATTGGTCATCCCCAGAAAACGTCTCACTTCACTTACATTGCACGGCTCCTTCATGGCTGTGATGGCGTTCACCTTATCTGGGTCTGGGCTGACTCCAGATGCCTCAGTAATCTGACCTAGGAATTTGATTCTGTTCTTGGAGAACTCACATTTGTCATTAAGTGTGACGCCTGCATCCAGCAGTCTTGACAGTGCTGTTCTCAGTCTATCATCATGCTCACTCTTTGTGGCTCCCCATATGAGCACATCATCCATCTGACACAGAACACCTTCCAGGCCCTCCAGGATGCGTGACATGCGTTTCTGGAAGTGTTCTGGTGCTGATGATATTCCAAAGCACAAACGGTTGTAGCAATAATGCCCAAATGATGTTATGAAGGTGGTCAGTAGGGAAGACTCTTTGGACAATGGGATCTGCCAGAATCCTGCATTGGCATCCTACTTTGAAAACACTTTGGCTCCGGCAAGCTGTCCTAGTGTATGTTCAACTGAGGGGAATGGATGTTTCTCTCTTAACACTGATTTGTTCAGCTCAGTGAGGTCAGAGCATATTCTCACCCCTCCTGTGTTTTTTGGCACCACCACCATGGGTGCACACCACTCAGTTGGCCCCTCTACTATAGAGATGACTCCTTGCTGCTCCATACGAATCAGCTCCTCTTTGACCTTTGGTAGAAGTGGGAGGGAGATTCATCTTGGTGTTGAGAGTGAAAAAGGCTGTGCTCCAGGCTTAAGCACAATGTTGTACTCATTGTAATCTTCCCAAGACCACTGAAAAGCTTTGGGAACTCTCTTTTTACAGTCTCTTTTTATTCCAGGCTGATGCTCTCCATCCTGGCAACCAGCTGTAATGCCATAGCAGCCATTCCACTCAGCAGTGGCATACTCAGCCCTCTAACCACATAAATGTTTTCAGTAGTGTTCTTATCGTTCTTGCTCAGAATAGCTGTGAACATGCCTTTGACGTTTAAACGTGTTCCTCCTGGCCCCCTTAGGATCTTTGCAGGTTTTCCTAGTTTACTGAACTGACCCTGGCCATACAGTGTTTCTGAAACTGCTGTCACATCAGCCCCAGTGTCGATTTTGAACACTGTTCTATGACTGTCCAAATCTACTTCAGTCAGCCAAGGACTAGTTGTCTCCTTATCCGACAGTGAGCCCAGAAAGGCAGCTCCTTCCTCAGACTCTTGTCACTGTTGCCACATTCATTTCACTCCATTTTTTTGTTCTGCAGACTCTTGCGTAATGTCCCTTTTTCTTGCACTGATTGCACACTGCATCTTTTGCTGGGCATTGTTGCCAGCTGTGGCCTTTTGCATCTCCACATCTTTTGCACTGTGTCAGTCTGTCCTGCTGCATTTTCTTTACTTTCTGTCTGAACTGCTGCTTGCTTAGTTTTGGCTGCGTGTCGCCGTGTTGGCGCGCGTGCATGCTGTCGAGCTGCATGTCTGCTCTAAAATTGCTGTTAAGCATTTCTTGTTGTTTCTTAACCTGTTCACTTTGTCAAGCTCTAATAACAGCTTTCTCTAGCATCAGTTCAGGGTCCATTTGCAGTTGCTCTGATAAGCATTTATCTTTTAAGCCAACAACAAATCTGTCTCTCACCATTTCATTGTGCAGAGCACCGTAGCCACAGTATTCCGCCAGGCATTGTAGTGCTGTATGGAAGCTGTCGACCGTCTCTCCCATCGCTTGCTGCCTTTTTTAACCGCGTTGTAGTCAACCGTGTCCTCTGGGCTTAGATGCAGTGAAACCAATATGTCCTCTGCTTCCTCTCCCATCGAGTAGATAAGTGCATTTACCTGGTTTTCTTCTGGTTGAGTTTCCAAACCGGAGGCGATGCGGAATCTTTCAAAGCGCTTTATCCACTTTGGCCAGTCATCCGCCTTAAACGTAAACTTTTCCGCCGGCGGAACATGAAACTGACTCATGTCAGCGCGTCCTGGCTTTCCTAACGTTGGTGTGCTCTGCTTCACTCGGAGCAAAAGAAAAAAAAGAAACATAGCTCGACTCTCAGTTGCCAACCTTAACTAGTCACCAGTCGTATCCAGCTTCTGACACCATGTTCAGTTCTGTTAGGTTATATACCGACATATTATATTTGGGGTTCAATAATACAGGACAGACACGCGATCAGTGCTACACTTGTGGTCCCTTTATTATTCCCTCTTCAGTCCCCCCCAGCATATAACACACCCGCACAAGGTTCCTACTCCACAGAATATCACCTCATACTATAGTGCAGAGAACATCAAAATGCATCTGACTATGATGTAGCAATTGTAGTGCAACACGTGTCAAATATTTCTCAGGATAGTGACACTGAACATGACCCAGAAGAGCTTTCAGAAGAAAGAGACATTTGCGGTCATATGAGCTAAGAGATCAGAATAGCAAGGGCTATACAGTGAAGTCTGTGAGTCAGCTAAATGACCAGATGCCTCAGTTTGCCTACAGAGTTACAAGTAAACTAATTCTCACAACTAAACATTTTATTCCTGTGTCCGATTAAAAAAAAAAAGAGCCACCAAATTGAGCAGCCTTCCTGGTATGGTGACCTGAAGGAGACTAAAGATCTCCCTGGACCTTTCTAAGAAAACTGGTGATCACCTTTCTAGCCACATAGGACAACATTCAAAGGTAATGTCTGTTTTCCACTATGACCCCTGTGTTACATGATGTCATTTCAAAGTTAAGTTAAATGCATGTAGTGTGGTGGTTGGTTGACTGACCACCACACTGCACAGTGAGTAAGTTGACTACTGGACTAAACACTGGAGTGTGAGGTACCCCATTTAATACCATGTTCTGAAACTTGTACAGATTCTGTGAATTTCCACTGATGTAACATACCAGAAACTGGCTGCATTTTAACATATATGTACTAGAAACATACCAGAAACAGGATAGCTGGCACAGTCCAAAAAGGAAAAATAGAAAGCTGGAATCTGGACTACCTCTTTGTTCTTTGTTACAGATTTCCCTAATACAGAAAATGGAAGCGACCAATGTTCTGAAACTACAAGTCATCCTTGATGATGTCAACGCTGAGAGGCTTATTTTGCCCTCTTGCCCTGAGACTGTAAATGCCCTAATATTTGAGGTGAAAAATAAGCTGAACCTGACTTACAGTACGAGTTTCGCCTTCAGTTTCAAGACCCAGAGTTTGACAATGCCCTGTGCAATTTAGTTAATATAGAGGGCCTACCATCCAAGGCAACTGTTAAGATAATTAGATTAATTGAGTCAGATTTGAGGTCGACCAGCACAGAAGACACAGTGTTGCTGTCTGATAACACAGATTCAGCAGAGTATCTTTGCCGGTGGCCAGACATCTTCGTGGTCCCAACTTTCTCATATGAGGTGGAGTATGCACTAAGAGAGGTCAGCTCTGAGGGGAAAATGATCCGGTTAACTAGGGATCAAAAACACAATATACTTGATGTAATGGCTGCTGAAATATATAAGCACAAAGCATATCCTAGTAGCAAACAAATAGGCAAGGCTGCAGAGGCTCTTGTGAGCAAACATCCCTGTCTAAAGGAAAATGGTTCCAAAACAGGGTATGAGGGTTGGAAGAACAGCCTGAGCTTTAAGATGGGCAAATACAGGACCAAACTGAGCAGAGCTGGCATAAAGGATGTGGCTGTAAATGCGGGAAAGCGCAGCAGGACCAATCCAGAGGGTGCAGCCTCCAGGGCCAACATCAAAAGACCCAGAAGAAGGGAAGTCAACTTTCTTCCCAATTATCCTCACGGACAAACTAAAGACACCCTGGAGACCCAGAGGCTTGAGATGGTGGAGCAGTTCAAGAAGGCATCAGCAGAAAGAGACATGATACTAATCCATCAGCATATGCAGCAGACCTTTGCACTCAGACATGAAGAAATTGTGAATTCAGCTCCTCCCAGTGCCGAACTAAAACACAGATGGCCTGGACTCTTTTGCGAAGCCCGAGTGAGTAAAAGAAAAAAATTCCTAACCCACATTTTGTCAGACATCTTGATAAAGAGGTTGAAATTGAGTAGTTGAATATTTACAGTATGTCTCCCTATCTAAAATTGTCTGGATTTTTACAGATGTAAAAACAAATTGTCAGTTTATTTTTATAATCTGTGCTGTTGTTAACCATGAAGCTCTACAGGGAGTTCCACAGGATCACCAATCAAAACCTACTATTTACCTTCTTTGCTGCACTTGACAAAGTATACACCTCAGCTACTAAAGCTCTACAAAAAGAGGAAGACTGGAGTTTTTGGTGAGAAGATGGAAGAAGTTTTGATGACTTTTGAAGAACAGGTAAAAAAATTAATGCATTATATTTACATTGAATGTGATTGGACCTCATATCCCACTGTGCATACCTTGTTTTTGTTTGTGCAACAGGAGAACAACAACATCAGTGCAGCTAGAACAGTAGCCCTGGCTGGCCTACCATTATACTTAAAGGAGGACTCATCAGAAATCTTCAAAACTTCCAAGGTACTTTTATGTTTTAAGGAGGAAATTATACACACAACAACTCTATATGGACATAGCATATGATTTTTTGTCTTGTAGTAAAATTGATTATGCTTGTTTAATTGGGGTTCAACATACACTATATTGCCAAAAGTATTCGCTCACCTGCCTTGACTCGCATATGAACTTAAGTGACATCCCATTACTAATCCATAGGGTTCAATATGACGTCGGTCCACCCTTTGCAGCTATAACAGCTTCAACTCTTTTGGGAAGGCTGTCCACAAGGTTTAGGAGTGTGTTTATGAGAATTTTTGACCATTCTTCCAGAAGCGAATTTGTGAGGTCACACACTGATGTTGGACGAGAAGGCCTGGCTCTCAGTCTCCGCTCTAATTCATCCCAAAGGTGTTCTGTCGGGTTGAGGTCAGGACTCTGTGCAGGCCAGTCAAGTTCATCCACACCAGACTCTGTCATCCATGTCTTTATGGACCTTGCTTTGTGCACTGGTGCACAGTCATGTTGGAAGAGGAAGGGGCCAGCTCCAAACTGTTCCCACAAAGTTGGGAGCATGGAATTGTCCAAAATGTCTTGGTATGCTGAAGCATTCAGAGTTCCTTTCACTGGAACTAAGGGGCCAAGCCCAGCTCCTGAAAAACAACCCCACACCATAATCCCCCCTCCACCAAACTTTACACTTGGCACAATGCAGTCAGACAAGTACCGTTCTCCTGGCAACCGCCAAACCCAGACTCGTCCATCAGATTGCCAGATGGAGAAGCGTGATTCGTCACTCCAGAGAACGCGTCTCCACTCCTCTAGAGTCCAGTGGCGGCGTGCTTTACACCACTGCATCCGACGCTTTGCATTGCACTTGGTGATGTATGGCTTGGATGCAGCTGCTCGGCCATGGAAACCCATTCCATGAAGCTCTCTGCACACTGTTCTTGAGCTAATCTGAAGGCCACAAGAAGTTTGGAGGTCTGTAGTGATTGACTCTGCAGAAAGTTGGCGACCTCTTCGCACTATGCGCCTCAGCATCCGCTGACCCCGCTCTGTCAGTTTATGTGGCCTACCACTTCGTGGCTGAGTTGCTGTCGTTCCCAAACACTTCCACGTTCTTATAATACAGCTGACAGTTGACTGTGGAATATTTAGGAGCGAGGAAATTTCACGACTGGATTTGTTGCACAGGCAGCATCCTATCACAGTTCCATGCTGGAATTCACTGAGCTCCTGAGAGCGACCCATTCTTTCACAAATGTTTGTAAAAACAGTCTGCATGCCTAGGTGCTTGATTTTATACACCTGTGGCCATGGAAGTGACTTATTCCAAGTGATGCCATTTCTGATTATTTGGATGGGTGAGCGAATACTTTTGGCAATATAGTGTATTTCATGTATACAATGACTAATGAAAATAAATTAGCATAAAAAAATTCCCTACTCTTCTTGCTATCTCTGGACATGTAGTTAATGCGATTGTTATTGTGTATTTTATGTGTTCTTCTGAACTCAGAAGGCATCTACATTAAGTTCGTAGAACACAAATGTTAAAGGGTTGTAAAATGATCAAGGTGGTCGTATGTCTTGAAGAAATAAAAAGAATCAACAGTGTTTCTCTGTTTCTATAAAACAGGAATTTTTTATAGAACAAATTACTGGCTTTATTTGCAATGCATTTTTTTTGGATCAGTGAAGAGAGAAATTTAATAACAGCAGTGAAGTCATCATGTGGTTGGGTGAATTGTTGGCTTCTGAAGTCACTGTTAATTTCTGTATTAAATAAGACCATGTTTTTTTTCTAACCTTAACCATGAGCTTAAGAGAGAGAGAGAATATGTCTAGGAACAATTTACTGATGTTACTGATCAGTATCAATATATTTGCAACTTACCCATCAATTAACAACATCTCCATTATCCAAAAAAAATGTAATCGAGTTATAATTGTTCCCAATACAGTATATTTGCTGTTGTACATGAGCTATATAGAAATGTAATTTCTAGGAGACAGTGTTGTAAATAAGAGGAAACTTTTCTTTAAACTGATCACTTTATTTGACATTCTCAGTTAAACATTGTTAACAAGTGAAGACCTGGTAATACATAAATACTCTTGTAGTTTTAGCTTGCATGTAATATCAGAATGTGATTTTTTTTGTTTTTTAACGTCATTGGCTTTTATAGGTGTTATGTATGATTTTGTAGATGATTTGTACAATTACATTCACACTGAGGATTTATTCTGTTTTTTAGGAAGGGTTTGAGGCAGACCAAGAAGGGGCAGTGGCTTTGGTGGCAGTGGTCAGTGATGAAGTGCCTGCAGGAGTCCCTTTTGAAACTCACCATGTGTCAGTCATCCTCGAGGATCAGGTTGTAATGTCTCACAGATCTTGGACTGATTCACTGGTATTTTCTTTGGACTGATTTATGCTCTGCATTTGAGCTACCCTGAGAAGCTAAGTGGCTTCTTTAAGTTCATACTTAAATCTTGATGATGGTAGAAAGCAAGTCAAACCAAAGTTGCAGGCCTTGAGAAATGAACTGGAATGAAGTTGGTGGCCTGTTTTGTCACTGGAGGTTGGCAGTGTCTGAAAATGTTTTGGCTTGCATGCCAATAATTGGAATAGCTTGAGATCATACATGAAAGTGGCTGCTCTGATTTCCGTTCAGTTCTCGTTCATTTCTTACTGCTTTTCTTGAATGTTTTTACACTTTCTGCATTGCCATGTTAAAACTTTTTAAATTATTATTTCATAGTTTTACAACATGTGTATGACATTTATACACCAGCTTCATTGTGTAAAGATATGGACATTGACTGCTAGCCAGAGTAGTACCAAAGAATCAAAATATTCCAAATCTGCTACTTAGAAGAAGTTACGGGAGGAGTATGGGCACAATAACAAATTGGTCTTAAACCTGTACAAATTGAGATCTGTGGTCTGTCAATAATGTCCAAAATCTTTGTAGAGGAAGCTTCTGAATAATATGTTACTACAGACAAGCATAGTGATTCTTTGCTTTCTAGGCCTATTTGAGTTATTGTTTAAAAAAAGACAGTTTTATTTCTCTTGCACAGACTTGGATCAGGGGGTATACTTAACAATTCTAAATTTAGGCTGAACCTTTAAGTCTTAGTTTTGTTGGGATGTTTATGTGAACTTTAAGTAAACTCAAAGATAATGGGCCAGAATACATTTCATTTTGAAAGCTGTAAACAAGATGTTTAAATATTGAAATGTGTACTTAAAATTGGAAGTGTTGAGCTAAATAAATAGTTTAAGTTGTGTCAGACGAACACATGTATATTGTGTTATTACAACTTAAATGATTTAAGGCAATCGGTTTCCTCAAATGACTTGAGTAGCCACAACAAAGATTGAAGTTGTCATAACTAGATTGTAATAACTTGTCTTAGTGGAAGACGTATGAGTAAACTTAAGTGGTAATATTAGCATAAATTGATGCATACAAGTCAGTCTTACTTGAGCCATAAGTTTTGTTTACAAATTTTTAATATGTTGGTGAAAATGTTTCATATAAGTCTAAATTATTTCATAGTGTTTGTTAGTTTTACTCAAATCTAATTATTTTTTGTGGTTAAATTGTTTGAGTTAATAAACTTAAATGGTTTAAGGCAATCGGTTTCCTCAAACAGTTTGAGTTGAACTAACTCATCAGGTTTTACAGTGTTTTAGTAGTGTATCTATTTTGTTATCAATTTTCCCATCCTTTTGGATTACAGAAGTAAAGATCGTTATTCTTACCCTGCTATTAGTGTTGGATGCATAAAAATGATCTACTTTAGGTATTTGTGCTGCACAGAAAATTAGCACCAGGAATGTAAATATTTTAATTTGTTCATTAACTAAGGGTGGTTGTTTATGCATGAAAGACAATTATTAAAATAATCAACATTTTCATATAATTAAATATTAATTTTGCTGCTGTGTATCTGCATTTGATATTACAAAATAGTGATGTAACACAGTTCATAAAAGCTTTTTGCTTTTTCTATTCTAATCACCCGCAGTTTGGTGGATGTGTCTCCGACAAAAGTCCTGTACAACAAGTGATCTACTTTACATTTTCAGGTCCAGCGGTTAGTTTGAAATAAAAGTTTGTTTAACAGCGGAAATTGAGTCTCACATTATTCTTGTCTTGGTTATCGGTTCCTCTTAAACAAAAAAACGTAAGACATCTTTTTTAAATACATAGTTTAATAGCCTACTATTCTTTTTATCATTATAATCAACTTAATTATTTCCTGGATTTTGTATCACTATAGTCCCTAAATGTATGTAAATGCAGGAAATGGGATTCAAATCGAAAACAGCAAACCCTGAGGTGGATTAGCAACAAGAGCAGAAAACCACTCCTGCCAGCCAAAAACAGGAATCTGAGCCTATCGAGGTAACAGACTCAAGCAAAGAAAATGTTTTATTTACATGCCTGTCGCATGTTTTTTTTTTTCTTTTACTTGGTTGCAGTCTTGAAATCGCACATCATATCTCAAGTCAAATCTAGGGGAGCACTGCATTTTTGTGACATGAGTAGAGATCACAGTGTCATGTATAATGTACATTAAAATGAAGATCAGAATGGAAGTCCTGAAAGTGGTTTATTGTTTTAATTATCACTAACTTTCATGTATATTGATGGTAGATAAGTTTAGAAATAGTCCCCCTGCTAAAGTTTAAGAAAATTTCATTAATGGCTTATCAGCCTACACCAAAAAGGGGTTTAAAAAGGGGTTGGCAGTACCCCAACGGAGGGAGTTAATCACCCCATATAACTTTCTTACTGGCTGGGGAGCAGTGTGGTATCACAGAAGCACATGAGACACGTGGAGCCCAGTGTGTCAGAGGGCACGGATTTAGGACCCAAGTGTGAGATGCAACAGGAGCTAGGTAAAGAGTCTTTTGATGTAGAAATGAGGAACAGAGTCAGGAGTGCAGCCAATAACATACACCCAACAAACTCTGGCACAAAATACAGAGACAAAGGTGAAGCAAACAGCAGCAAATTACAGAATAAGCAGAAGTCTGAACCAGTGGTTACCGGGGACAGAAACCAAGGAGAGCAAGCTAAATAGCAAAAGGTCCTTACAAAGAAAGAGTCCAAGGCAACAAATCCGAACAGGGTAATCCAAACACAGCGTGAGCAGAATAGTTAAAAATCCAGCCGAGAACTAGTGAGATGCATCAAAATAAATCTCCATGAGACTAAATGTGACAGAAAGGAAGAATTCACCTTTGGGCTAAACTGGATAAGTGAGATTATTTTCCCTACAAGTATACAGTAAAAAAAAAAGGCTAAACAAACAAAACAAAAAATACCCCTGATATTGAGATTGTATTTTTACCAATGTGAAGCTGAGTAAATTCATATCCTGATTGCATTACTCTGAAAATAAACTGTAAAACTTAAAATGATGCTTAACTACCATTTGCTTTATTACTTGTGCTGTGTGTAACTTTTACAGATTTGCAGAGAGTATAAATTTGGCCATCATGGGAGAAAACCTGGATAAAATGTAAGAGTATGTGTGAGCACAAACTGACTGGACAGAATTTAGGGAAATGATCCTAAAAATCATTTATTTAAATACTTATATTTGATAATCCTGTCTTCTGTAAATTCATTCTTGCAAAACATTTCAACATTTCAAAACGTTTCACAATTACACTCCTCTCTCATTTTGCTTACAGAATGCTCATATTAAATGTAGGATCAGCTTTCAAATGTTTGACTTTAATAAATTACATTACCATGTTTTATCAACTTTTGAAAGTTATTTGCAGAACCATTATTACAGAATTTCCCACAGCTATATTACTAACGTTAATAAATACAAAGGTTTTGTACACCATTTTATGTTTTCCCAGCTGGACAGATATAGGAGAGGATGACATCAACCATGTTTTTAATAATGAGTTGGGGTGGGTGTAGGTCATGTGGTAGGTAATGGGCCAGCGTCATTTCCCAGGCATCCAGAAACTTCACATTGAGTCCTTTGAACATTCCACGCAGCACAGTATCAATCTGCAGACAGAACCAGTTGCTATAGAACAGGCTATATGCTGGATCAAACTTCTGCATGTTGGGAGTGCGGATCACCACCAACGTATCTGGCTCACGGTTTAGCAGCCGCACCACAGCCTTCCGTATTTGCCGTAGTCGCCGTATATATGCTTCAATTGGGTAAGTGCCGAAGTGAGCCCACACACTTATAATAAACACAGTGTTTGGCCCACCCTCTATCCTGTCTATCTCATTTGCTACATAGTGCAGTTCAGAGGTGTACACTGGGGGGGAGCGGATGGGCGTCCCATGGCAGCGAAACTTCACTAGAATATTGTTAGTGTCATCCACAAGCATGAATGGTCCTACCTTAATAAGGCTGTAAAGATTCAATGGTTTCAGGTCTAGGAGAAGAGAAAGTGAGCATCATATTGGAGAAATTGGATAAACATTGAAAAACTAGGGTGTTTACACAAGAAATTGATAAAACACAGAAAAACTTGCTCTTACTAGGAACAAAATCAGCAAGGTACTCAAACCACTGGCGTATTGTTGAATCTCCATGCATGTACACAATCTTCCCTTTAAGACAACTTGTTATGGCTGATGAGCTAGTAAAATGCTGGATGGCTGAACCACTCAGAGACCTCCAGGTATCTTGAAAGTAGTAGCCAGCAGCATTGTTAGTACTTTCTACTTTGGTTTGATCTTTGAAGGGGGAAAAATATTAATGTTAATCACAAGATAGCTTACAATATAGACAAATCAGAGTGCAATCTATGTGTTTAAATATGAAGTGACGGATTTGTGCTTTGGGTTTGTAGATAGTCTGTAATGTTGGAGTCTATTTTTTAAAAGGATCTTTTAAAATGATGCTTTTATGTCATAAGTGGTTAATTGAGGGTGTGCATATTTAAATGAGCAGTGAAATGCAGATCACAACTGCATTAATATTTAACAAGAACAATAACAAAATAGTCATTATAGAATTTTCAAATTCTATATTCCCCAGGGCCAATTGTGGCCTGCAGACAGATATTATACAGGCTTCTCTAAAAAGTGTGATATGTGGCACACCGGCCAACAGGTTACAATTTTCCTTAAGTTCATCTGTGATATAAGCAATGCATCCCCATTCGATTCAAGAAGGGGAAACACCCTATTTGTGGACTATAAATAGACATTATTTTCATTTAAATGCCATCTATGGATTTAATATTGGTGTCAAATGAGAAAGTTTTTGTGTATCTACATCCTAAAACATTAATTCCAGCAAAACATTGTGGTTTCATCCAGCTTTTTGTGGTCAGACAGTGGAACTGGACAATCAGTATCAGCTCACTGCACAATATCAGCTCCCTCAGCAGATATTGTTCAAGAAAGATAAAATGAAGGTAAAGTTAGAATGAAATGGAACACCCTTTTGACAAACTCCAATCAATTCACACAATTCTGTATGAGCGAATTTTGGCATCAACTTCTCACTACTCACAACTTGACTACAGTACTGTAAGGAAAAAAAAAGGTAAAATGTTGTTGAATCAGGGCCCAGGCTTTCTTCTGAAGTACTACTGTTCACCAGGCTGCAGCTTATATTACTAGTATAGTCTAAAATATATCTATTTCTAAAGATAGACTGTTGAAAAAAAAACTTACCATTTTCTGCAGGTAATACAGTCACACGGTCCATCTTTGCTGCGGGTATAGGCACTTTTATATTTACTCCCCTGAAACAATATGGTAATTTTTTTATTCTAATTATTATTTTTTTATTCTAATTATTCTAATAATTTTATCTTATTACTAGCATTTATATCTTTTTAAACTTTAAATAACCATTTAGAGCAAGGACAACATCTACTTAGGAAATAACAAGGAAATTAATCCAAATTTAAAAAGCTATGGAAAAAGGATCTTTACAAATAGACTTCAGCTGCCATCTTACCTCTTGAAAAACCGTGCTTCATTCTTGTTTAAGAGGGTCTTCCTATAACCCTCTTTGTAATGATTTATTCGTGTGTCACAGCCTAGCTTTTTTGGTCTGTAGCAGTACCAGGGCTCTCCAGTTTCAAGATCAGTGTAATTACAGAGAGGTTTCTGGTTGTGAGGAAGACACATGTCACACTCAGTGGTCTCTGATAGGTCACCAGAGCGGAACTGGCTTTTAAAAATCACTGTGCGAGTTTGCTCCTTTCGTAATCTCTTGAGCACTGCCACTGCCTCACTAGGATGCACCATAGTAATTTCTACTTGCACTTCACCAGCCCACAGCAGTGGGAACAGCACTGTATAGTTCCCATCATTGTGGTCATGCACCTTCCCTACAACCCCAGCACCTAGCTTGGGTGAATGCAGCCTGGCTGTCAGGAAATCTCCTCCATGCCTCTTAGGTAGGCCCAAGAAGTTGTGCACATGGACATTAACCACAAGCTGACCACCTATGTGTTGCTCTGGTTCACCTTGAATCACATAGTAGCTCTTGGCAGGGTTACTGCTGAACTCCACAGGGAGGTCTTTCACTGGTGGATCTGGCCATGCAATGGAATCAAGCAAATGTCTCTCTTCTATGGCCTCTTCTGCAGTGGGCTTTTGGACAAATTGTGCACAGTACGTGTAATTTACCTCCGCCAGCAACACATTATCGGGAGGCTCAAAGGCTGAGTGGATACTGCTCTGTATTTTGTAGAAGGTGGATGTTAGTTGATCATTAAAATCCTGTAAACAGTGAAAAGAGCACATTTGAATGCAATACATGCAGTAGCAGTAGACACAAATCAGGAAAAGTCTTGAAGACACAACAGCAGTAATAACTAGCAGTACACTTTGTAATTAATCTTTAACATATTTTGGTGATGTATTTAGTTTAAAAAGTTATTTTACATTCACTTGCATAATTGAGGACACTGCAATGAAATCAAACTAAAGCACAAATCTAATGAACTGATTATGCTTTCTGATATGTGACATAATGGTAGAAAATATGGAAGAAGAAAATGAAAGACTGCCTTGGCACATAATTCTGTGCTGCTCTACTGATATAGAGATATGCAGCCCCATTTGTTATAGTTACAAACTCTGGTATAGTGAATCCAAAAAGTATAAAACAGTCACTATAAGTACAAAAATATGTAATTTATTAATTTGCTAATAACTTATATGTAAAAACTAATAACTCAGGTGAGGTTTTTATTTTCAGAATTTAGGTTGAATTTCTACACTGAGGTGTAGAAACATGTAGTTCTGTGCTTCAAACTGTGCACAGAAATCAGTTAGGAATGTGGCAACACAGACATGTGATGGCGCTTTTGTCACGTGCACGCCGGCCCCAACAGCACTTCCCCGCTCTCAATCTCCTGATTACTAATCACGCCACCTGCACTCAATCTCCCCGACGCTTATTTAAAGCGTTCACTCGCCAGTGACAGCGGCGAGTATTAAGACTGTAAGCTTGTGTGCCGTGAGTGCGTCTTTGCCAGTGATCTTTTACTGCACGTTTTGTGTACCAGTCTGCCTGCCTGACTTACATTTTGCCTGCCTGCCTTATTAACGTTTTGCCTGCCTGCCTAAGTTACCTTCTGCCTGATTTACGTTTTGCCTTCTGCCTGCCTGGTATAATAAAAGTGGCTTTCGATTCCCTCTCTGCCTCTTGAGTGTGTCGTTACAGAATACTGTGGGCATCCAAGAGCCCTGAACGCCTTCCTAGCCCACTTCAAGGAGGTCTTCGGAATAAGCTCGTCCGGGCTCTCCGTGCATGAGGAGTTGTTCCGCCTACGGCAAGCCGACTGCACCACCTGAGAGTACACGCGTTGTTTGTGCACGCTCGTGGCATCTAGCGGCTGGAACGAGATGGCGCTACTTGCGGCCTACCGACGGCATTTACGGCCGGCGATCCAAAGGCAGGTGGTGGTATACGACGACACTGTCGGTCTGGAAGCCTGTATGCCGAAAGCGCAGAACTTTTCCCAACACCTGGCCACGGTCGTCGTAGAGCAGAAACACAGCCCCGATACCTCACCCTGCAAGGGCTCCCCAGCACAGAAGCCCATACTGATGGAGGAATACCAACTGTCGATCAGCGAACGCCTACGCCGTCTTGCATGGCAATGGAGTAAGACGTGTCTGGCTCAAGCTCGAGCTGAACTCTTATTTTTTCTAAATAAATAAGCGCCTGACATTATAAAACATTATATAAAAACTGCTCTGGTTTGATTCTGAAATAAGGAAGTAGTTGATATGCAGGTCAATGGCAGATAAGCTGCGCAAGTATAAATACGACGCATCATTTACCGCTAGGCCTAGTGCCGCCTCGTCTTT
The DNA here is from genome assembly GCF_019097595.1 of Hemibagrus wyckioides. Classification (NCBI taxonomy): domain Eukaryota; kingdom Metazoa; phylum Chordata; class Actinopteri; order Siluriformes; family Bagridae; genus Hemibagrus; species Hemibagrus wyckioides. Next base: position 23,471,002 of record NC_080715.1, on the reverse strand, counting down.
GTGCTCTACCGTCACCCGTTCCCGAACAACCCCATCCCAGCAGGGAAGCCCAGAGAAAATGGATGCAGCGGCCTTGAAGGCAGAGATTCTTTGCTCGTTAAAAGCAGATATCTCCGCAGTGATCAGATCTGAACTGAAGAGTGCGTTTGCTGATGAGTTCAGTTCTCTTAAAAACGAAATACAAGCAGTTAGAAAGGAAATAATAAACCACACGGCGGCGATTCATTCCAAGATCAATCAAATGAAGACTACGATAAAAGAGGTGGAAGGCGGTTTATCAGTGTGGTCAGACGAGGTGACAACTTTACAGTCTGTGGTAACAGATTTGAAAACAGAGGTGGCCGTGCTCAGGAAAATGCAAGGACATGGAGGGAAGGACGAGAAGGTGCAATGTCAGGATACTGGGGGTAGATGAGATGGATGGATCAAGCTCCACTATGGCACTTTCGAGGTTGTTAAGAGAAACGCTGCAATTGGAAAAGGATGTGCTTGTGGACCGTGGGCATAGAAGTCTGGCTCCAAGAAGATCGGATGGAAAACCATGCGCCATCGTGGCTAAACTTCATTATTACGAAGACTGTGTCGAGGTGTTGAGCTGTGCGCATAGTCGAGCTCCGCTGAGATTCAACGGAGAACCAATCACCATCTTTCCAGACTATACTGCGAGTGTTGCCAAGGCCAGGGCCGCATTCACAGAAGTTCTGAAATTGCTGCGTAATCGGCAGGGCGTCCAGTTTGGCATCTTATTCCCAGCCCGTCTACGTATTTCAGACAACGGTAAAGAAATGTTTGTTTTCTCACCAGACTTATTTTGTCAGATGTCCAAGTCAGTTCCCATCTGCGGTTAAGTAGCTTTTACAGATTTCATATGTACAGTTGCTTTCCTTTGACATGACTGTTATTAACACTTCCATAGGATTGGATGACTGTTCAGTGAACTTTGTGAGCTGGAATGTTAAGTTGTTTGCTCATTTAAAACAACTTAATGTAGATATTGCATTCCTTCAGAAGACCCATCTACGTACAATGGATCATGTTCGACTTAGAGGGTGTTGGGCAGGACAGGTTTATCACTCCAATTTTCATTCGAAGGCAAGAGGTGTAGCCATACTTATCAAGAAAAATACGCCATTTATTATGACTAATGTAGAAGCTGATTCCTTGGGGCGATATGTTATTGTGGTGGGGCAGCTTTATTCTTTCCCAGTCATCCTGGCCAATATTTATGCACCAAACTGGGATAACCCTGCATTATTTTCAAATCTTTTCTCTCGGTTACCAAACATGACATCACACCACCTCATTCTTGGTGGGGACACGAATTGTGCACTCTCCCCTGTCTTAGACTGTAGCTCGCTCAAAAAGGCTCCCCTGTCCAAATCAGAGCAGTCAATTAAGCTTTTCCTTAAATCATATGGCATAGCTGACATCTGGCGGTTTCATAATCCTACTTCCAGAGAGTACTCTTTCTTCTCCCCATTCATAAGACCTACTCCCATATAGATAATTTTTTTTTCTGGATAAAAGACTTCTTCCCCTCGTTACAGAGTGTGATTACGGAGCTATAGTTATTTCTGATCATGGCCCCTTAACTATGTAAATGCGTATTCCTAATACACAGTCTAGTTATCGTCCACGGAGACTTAACTCTCTGCTTCTGTCAGAGGAAACTTTTACTAAATTCATCTCATCTGAGATAATGTCATTCCTTAAGATCAATCAAACACCAGAGATGTCTTTCTCAACTATATGGGAATCACTAAAGGCTTATCTACGAGGCCAGATAATTTCATATTGTGCAAATAAAAATAAAAGCAACACTACACACCTTAAAGAGCTGGCAGATGATATACTGGAACTAGATAGGCTATATAGTCATCTGCCCTCCACAATGAAAAAGCATATATTATTGCAGACTGAGTTTGATCTCCTGTCAACACGGCAGGCTGAGTATCTCATTTCTAAATCACGCCATGTGTGCTATGAGCATGGGGAAAAGAAGGGGCGAATACTTGCTCATCAGTTGAGGCAAAGGACTGCCAATCAGTCCATTCCTGTAATCAAGGATGAGCAGGGTATAAAAAGTACTGACAACTTAAAAATTAATTCATGTTTTCAAAATTTTTACCAGTCACTGTACACTTCTGATTCATGTGTCATCCCTCAGTCACTGGAATACTTCCTGGATAATATATATATATATATATATATATATATATCCCCTCTATAGATCCTGCGACTGCTGCTGAACTGGAAGAGGATCTCACGGTGGAAGAGATAACATTAGTGATTAGATCTATGCAGAGTAGCAAATCACCAGGACCGGATGGTTTCCCAACAGATTTCTTTAAAAAATTCTCAGAACAGCTCTCCCCTTTGCTGCTATCAGTTTTTGAAGAGTCGTTTTCATCAAAATCCCTACCACCAACCATGTGTCAGACAGTTATTTCATTAATCCTCAAAAAAGACAAGGACCCTCTCGAGTGCAAGTTCATTTCGCCCAATTTCCCTTCTTAACACTGATGCTAAAGTGCTTGCTAAGGTCCTCGCGCAGCATTTAGAAGGGACTTTATCCTCCATTATATCACCTGAGCAAACAGGTTTTATTAAGAATTGTTACTTTCTTTAACATTAGACGATTTTTGAATATTCTTTATAGCCCCTCTCCACCCGGCACACAAGAGGTAGTACTCTCATTGGATGCTGAAAAGGCATTTGACTGGGTGGAGTGGGACTATCTTTTTAATACACTTGGGAGGTTTGGATTTGGCCATAAGCTTATATCATGGATCAAACTTCTATATATGTCTCCGATGGCTGCTGTGCGTACTAATAAAAATATATCTGATTATTTCGAACTTCAATGTGGCACAAGGTAGGGATGTCCTCTGTCCCCATTTCTATTCGCAGTCGCAATGGAACTGCTTGCTTTAGCTTTGAGACAAAGAGCCGATATCAAAGGTATCCAGTGGGCAGGACTGGAACATAAGGTTTTGCTTTATGCAGACAACATGTTATTGTACCTGTCACAACCCCTGACAAGCTTTCCTAAATTGGTGAGCTTACTTTTGGAATTTGGTAGAATATCTGGTTATAAAATCAACATCCAGAAAAGTGAAGTAATGCCTGTTGGTGATGGGGTCAATCTGCTATATTTAAGTTCAGTTCCCTTTAAAATTAGTCCTAAAAGATTTAAATACCTTGGGGTTTGGGTCACGCATAATCATAAAGATCTATATGGGGCCAACTATCCACCTCTCTTATCTAATTTAAAACAAGATTTTGAGCACTGGGACCACCTTACTCTCTCATTAGGTGAAAGAATTAATACAGTAAAGATGAATGTACTGCCAAAGTTTTTATATATCTTTCAGTGCCTTCCGTTTTTTTTAACAAAATCTTTCTTCTCCAAATTAAATAATCAAATATCGACCTTTATTTGGACCAAAAAAAACCACCAAGAACTAAAAGAAGTACACTGCAGAGGCCTCGTTTGGGGGGAGGGATGGCGCTACCAAATTTCATGTATTATTACTGGGCAGCCAACATAAGACCATTGCTGTTCTGGTTAAAGGATGACAACACTGCCCATGTTTGAACAATTCTGGAGGAGGCCTCGGTTGGGTCCACCTCTCTAGCAGCCTTACTCAGTTCTAAAATACCATTCACCCAGCCAATCTCTAGCCTGACTTCTAATCCAGTAGTTGTACACTCAGTTAAAATCTGGAATCAGATTAGGTGATCGTTCTCCCTTAAGGAGCTACCACAGGCTACACCAATTTCTAGAAATTACATGTTTGTTCCATCAATGATGGACGATGCATTTGAGGTCTGGGCCAGAAAAGGCCTGGTCTCACTGACTGAACTTTATATTGATGGAAATTTTGCATCCTATGAACAGTTGGTACAGAAATTTGATATTCCTAAGTCACATTTCTATAGGTATTTGCAACTTTGGAACTTTGTAGCTCTGAACTCTATTTTCCATCATGCTCTCCTACTTCTCTGTTAGACTCAATTTTTGAATGTAAATCAGTCCAGAAACAGGCTATAAGCAAGATCTATGAGCTACTCAGCATGCATGACTCAACTCCTCTAGATCTACTCAAAAATAGGTGGGAGGCAGACTTAGGTGAGCTAATTTCAGAGGAAATCTGGCACAAAATAATACGGGGAATTTTTTCGTCATCCATTTGCCTCAGACATGCCGTAATACAATTTAAAATTGTACATTGTCTACACTGGTCTAAGGTCCGACTGTCTAAGATCAAAGCTGACATAGATCCCACATGTGATAGATGTAGGCAGGCTCCTGCAACTTTGCTGCATATGTTTTAGACATGTCCAAACACGTTGTGGTCCAACATTTTTAAGACATTCTCTGGATTATTCGGAGAGATGGTGGAGCCATCCCCACTTATCGCATTGTTTGGTGTGCAGCCGGAGAACACTATGGTTGGTAAAAGGAAAACTAAAATACTAGCATTCTGCTCCCTTCTAGCTAGGAGACTGATACTGATTAAATGGAAGGACCCTATTCCACCGTCATTTAGCCATTGGATAAGGGAAGTCATGTATCATCTTAAGTTGGAGAAAATTAGGTATACAGTTAGAGGGTCTACCGGGGCATTTTATAAAATCTGGCAACCTTTCTTAATTTTTGTTGAAGGAATGAAAGCAGACAATATGGTCTTGTAAAAGAAAGGGGGTGGAGAATACCTTCTATGTTCACTTTGCACTGTTTATTTGCTATTGTTGTTATTATTGTGATTATCATCTTTTTTTACGGACATCTGATTATGTATAGTTTCCTTATGTTTGTCTGGTGTTAGGGGGATCGGGTAGTTTATTATTTTTTTTTTTTGTATTCTGTATCATTTGAAAACAAATAAAGAAACTTTGATAAAAAAGGCAATGGAGGAATATATTCAAGAGGCGCTCCGCCAGGGATTTATATGCCCATCCACCTCCCCGGCAACTTCCAGCTTCTTCTTCGTGGCCAAAAAGGATGGTGGGCTTCGACCGTGCATTGACTATCGGAGCCTCAACACACAAACGGTGAAGTTCGCCTACCCCCTGCCTCTGGTCCCAGCTGCCCTTGAAGAACTACGTGGAGCTCACATCTTCATCAAGCTCGACTTACGGAGTGCCTACAATCTAATCCACATTCAGCGAGGTGATGAGTGGAAGACGGCATTCATCACACCATCGGGACGCTACGAGTACCGAGTGATGCCATACGGACTCTCCAATGCCCCGTCAGTGTTTCAGAATTTTATGAACGAGATCTTCCATGACATGCTCCACCGGTTCGTCATCTACTCCTCGAACCGGTTGGAGCACATCCACCACGTCTGGCAGGTACTCGAGCGTCTCCGCCGTCACCACCTTTACCTCAAACTCGAGAAGTGCGAGTTCCACCAACCAGTCGTTCAGTTCTTTGGCTATGTCATCTCCTCCAAGGGCATACAAATGGACCAGTCCAAAGTGGAAGTGGTGAAGAACTGGCCACAACCACAAAATATCAAGGATCTTCAACGCTTCCTGGGTTTCAAGAACTTTTACTGCCGCTTCATTGCCGGCTATAGTAAACACACTGCGCCTCTCACCTCACTGTTGCCCAAATCAACCCAAGGTGCTAAGCTGGACGACTTCCATGTTCGAAGCCTTCCAGAAGCTGAAAGCCGCCTTCTGCTCCGCATCTACCCTATGGCATCCCGATCCTAGCCGACCTTTCGTGGTGGAGGTAGACGCTTCAGCTGTAGGAGTAGGAGCAGTGCTGTCCCAACGGGGAGGTGAGCCCCCGGCACTCCGTCCGTGCACTTTCTTTTCCAAAAAGCTAACCCCAGCGGAGCAAAACTATGACATCAGCAACTGGGAGTTACTAGCCATTAAGCTGGATCTGGAAGAGTGGCGGCATTGGTTGGAGGGAGCTGTCCATCCCTTCGAGGTAATTACTGACCACAAGAACCTCCAATACCTCAGGGAAGCAAAACGCCTGAATCCTAGACAAGCTTGCTGGGCGCTCTTCTTCACTCGCTTCCGGTTCACAGTCACCTACCGTCCCAGGCTCAAAAACACCAAAGCTGATGCACTGTCCCAGATGCACTCACCAGATCCTCTACTGGAAGAATGAGAGCCTATACTCCCTCCAAATCTCTTTGTCTGTCCTCTCCTCTGGGCCATTGACGAGGACATCCATGCCGCCACTACGTAAGAGCCTGCTCCACTGGGAGGTTCAGAAGGGAACATCTATGTGCTGAATTCACTACACCTCACCCTTCTGGACTCGGTTCACTCCTCCCCGGGCTCTGGACATCCGGGCAGTCAGCGAACCCTCTCACCCATTGGGAATAAGTATTGGTGGCCCAACATGACGAAGGAGGTGCTCCAGTTCGTGAAAGGCCGTCCCATCTGCGCCGTGATTTCCACACCATGCCGTCTTTCGGAAGGCTAGCTCATGCCGCTCCCAATCCCCACCGACCCTGGTCCCACCTGGGGATTGGCTATCTATGTTAGACATCCACCTAAAACCTCCCTGTAAAAAACTCAGCCCTCATTACATAGGTCCCTTCACCATCCGGCGGCCCATCAATGAAGTGACCTATGAGCTCAATCTCCCGGAGCGCTACCGCATCTCCTCGTCCTTTCATGTTTCTCTGTTAAAAGAGAGGGGGGGGGGGGTCTGTACTGTCATGGGCACGCCGGCCCCAGCAGCACTTCCCCACTCTCAATCTCCTGATTACTAATCACGCCACCTGCACCCAATCTCCCTGACGCTTATTTAAAGCGCTCACTTGCCAATGACAGCGGCGAGTATTAAGACTGTAAATTTATGTGCCGTAAGTCCATCTTTGCCAGTGATCTTTTACTGTACGTTTTGTATACCAGTCTGAGTGCCTGACTTATGTTTTGCCTGCCTGCCTTATTAACGTTTTGCCTGCCTGCCTAAGTTACCTTCTGCCTGATTTACGTTTTGCCTTCTGCCTGCCTGGTATAATAAAAGTGGCTTTCTATTCCCTCTCTGCCTCTTGAGTGTGTCGTTACAGCTTTACAGTCCATTCATCCTGAACACTGGGGTCCCACAAGGCTGTGTGCTGAGCCCAATGCTCTACTCCCTGTTCAACCATGACTGTGTTCTGCGGCATAACTCCAACATCTTCAACAAATATGCAAATGATATAACAGTTGTTGGCCGAATCAGCAACAACGAAGAATCGGCCTACAGGGAGGACAGCCAAAGCCTGTCAGCATGGTGTTCCATGAACAACCTCAACCTCAAAGAGCTCATTGTGGACTTCTGGAAATCTAACAGTAGCAGACACTCCCCTATCTACATGAATGGGTCTGAAGTACAGCGTGTCTCCAGTTTTAAGTTCCTGGGTGTCCACATCTCTGAGGATTTGTCTTAGCATCTGAACACCTCAATTCTTTTTCAGAAGGCGCAACAGCTTTACTTCCAAAGAAGACTAAAAAAAGTTGTTGAGAGCATCTTGACAAGCTCCATCACAGTGTGGTATGGCAGCACCACAGTGTGTGACAAGAAATCACTGCAAAGGGTTGAGAAAACTGCCCAATGCATCATCGGCACCCAAATACCTGCCATTGAGTCTCTTTACCACAGTAGATGTCTGCACAGAGCCAACTTAGAAACCACTTATCAGTGAGGCTAATCGAAAAAAAAAGGCTTTAATTTGCTAGGGAGCATAAAGATTGGTTTCTGGAGCAATGGAAAAAGGTCATGTGGTCTGATGAGTCCAGATTTAGCCTGCTCCAGAGTGATAGGTGCATCAGGGTAAAAAGAAAGTCAGATGCAGAAGTGATGCACCCATCATGCCTAGTGCCTACTGTACAAGCCTGTTGGGAAAGTGCTATGATCTGGGGTTGCTGAAGTTGGTCAGGTCTAGGTTCAGCAACGTTAAGTGCCCAAAGAATGAGGTCAGCTGATTACCTGAATATACTAAATGACCAGGTATTCCATCAATTAATTTTTTCTTCCCTGATGGCACGGGCATATTCCAAGATGACAGTGCCAGGATTCATCAGGCTCAAATTGTGAAAGAGAGGTTTAGTGAGCATGAGACATCAAGAGCTTTCATCAAGCGAAAAATTAATGCAACTCTGGACGGGAATAAATGTTGCGACATTGCAGAAGCTTATCGAAACAATGCCATGGCGAATGCGTGCCGTAATCAAAGCTAAAGGAGGTCCAACAAAATATTAGAGCGTGTAACTATTTTTTGGACAGGCAGTATGTATATACGTGTATATATACATATATACATACATACATATATATACATATATATATATATATATATATATATATATATATATATATATATATATACACATTATATATATATATATATATATATACATATACATTATATATATATATATATATATATATATATATATATACATATACATTATATATATATATATATATATATATATATATATATATATATATATACATACATATACATATATATATATATATATATATATATATATATATATATATATATATATATAATGTATATATACATATATATATATACATATATATATATACATATATATATATATACATATATATATATATATATATATGTATATATATATATATATATATATATATATATATATATATATATATATATATATATATATATGTATATATATATATATATATATATATATATATATATATATATATATATATATATATATATATATATATATATATACATTATATATATATACATATATATATACAGCTCTGGAAAAAAATAAGAGACCACTGCAAAATAATCAGTTTATGTTTTTTTCTTACAGGTGCATGTATTGGTGAGATGAACAGTTTTGTTTCTTTTTTGTGAACTGCCGACAATATTTCTTCTAAATTCAAAATATAAATTGTATATTGTTATTTAGAGTGTATATTTAAACGAAATGACAACACATCAAAATAACCCAAGATCATGCAGTATTTGCAGAGCTTTAATAACTCAAATAAAACAAAAAACAAAATGCAAATGTTTTGTTAATGTTTTGGCTAAATAACATTAAAAAGTGTAAACCTCTGGAGAGCATGCCAAAACGCATGCAAATTGGGGTTATTCCACCAAATACTGACTTCTTAATGTTATTAAGCCAAAACATTAACACAATTTGTTTACAAATAATAATAATCGGAGTGGAATAACCCCGATTTGCATGCGTTTTGACATGCTCTCCAGAGGTTTACAATAGGGTTCAAATCTGGAGATTGGGCAGTGGTCTCGTTTTTTTTTCCAGAGCTATATATATATCTTTGACTCTGAGTGAGTTATACTCACCTCCAGAGATGTGATGCTGCTAATGAGCAGTATAAATCCTACTACTGCCAATAGAACAAAGATAAGCGACAATCTGGGTATGTGTCCATCCATGACTGGGTGCCACGGTCACAGCACAAGGTGTCAGTTAGCCATCTGCAAATAAGCAAAAAAGGAAATTTAAACAACCTATTATAATTATTATTAGTAGTAGTAGTGGTAGCAGTAGTAGTAGTAGAACCACTATTGTTGTTGTTATTATTGTTATTATTATTATACACCATTCAGCCATAACATTATGGCCACTGCCAGGTGAAGGGAATAACACTGATTATCTCCTCATCATGGTACTGGTTAGTGGGTGGGATATATTAGGCAAAATGGGCAAGAGTAAGGATTTGAGTGAGTTTGACCAAGGGCCAAATTGTGATGGTTAGATGACTGGATCAGAGCGTCTCCAAAACTGCAGCTCTTGTGGGGTGTTGCCAGTCTGCAGTGGTCAATATCTATCAAAAGTGGTCCAAGGAAGAAACAGTAGTGAACCAGCGACAGGTTCATGGGCAGCCAAGGCTCACTGATGCACGTGGGGAGCGAAGGCTGACCCACGTGATCCAACCCAACAGAAGAGCTACTGTTGCTCAAATTGCTGAAGAGGTTAATGCTGGTTCTGATAGAAAGGTGTCAGAATACACAGTGCATCACAGTTTGCTGTGTATGGGGCTGCATAGCCGCAGACCAGGCAGGGAGCTCATGTTGAACCCTGTGTACCACAGAAAGCGCCAACAGTGGGCATGTGAGCATCAGAACTGGACCACAGAGCAATTGTAGAAGGTGGCTTGGTCTGATGAACAACATTTTCTTTTACATCACGTGGACGGCCGGGTGTATGTCCGTCACTTACCTGGGGAACACATGGCCCCAGGATGCACTATGGGAAAAAGGCAAGCTGGTGGAGGCAGTGTCATGCTTTGGGCAATGTTCTGCTGGAAAACCGTTGGTCCTGCCATCCATGTGGATGTTACTTTGACACGTACCACCTACCTAAGCTCTGTACACCCTTGACATGTACACCCTATCATGGAAACAGTATTCCCTGATGGCTGTGGCATCTTTCAGCAGGATAATACGCCGTGGCACAAAGCACAAATAGTTTGATGAGCACAACAATGAACTTGAGGTGTTGACTTGGCCTCCAAATTCCCCAGATCTCAATCCAATCCAGCATCTTTTGGATGTGCTGAACAAACAAGTCTGATCCATGGAGGTCCCACCTTGCAACTTACAGGACTTAAAGGATCTGCTGCTGCTGATCTTGGTGCTAGATACCACAGAACACCTTCAGGGACCTAGTGGAGTCCATGCCTCGATGGGTCAAGGCTGTTTTGGCAGCAAAAGGGGGAACAAGACAATATTAGGCAAATGGTCATAATGTTATGGCTGATCAGTGAATATCATAAAATATAATAATAATTACTACATTAATAATATAGATACATTATATAAAGTGATATATAACATTAATATAAAGTGCTTTGCATATAAAAGTTAAGTAAATAACCAATAAACCAACCAACAAACAAACAAATAAATACATCTATGAATATGGGTGACACAGAGGCATGATAAGTAGCCTTGCAGTCTCACAGCACCAGTGTTCACAGTTTGGATTTTCATTGGGTTACTGTCTGTGCAGAGTTTTGATTATTCATCCTGTATGGTGAATTTGCTACATAGGTATGGTGTGATACAGACCAGCTTGAATCAGAGAGGTTTATACTTGATGCAGTAGGAACAAAACATACCATATATACACTATATGGCCTATAACATTATAGAACCTGAATGTTTTCCCAAGGCTGGTATGGAAGAACTTGAGTGGCCTAGAGAGAGCTCTAACCTCCATCCCACTGAACACCTTCGGGATGAACGTTAATGACAACTGTACTCCAGGCATCCTCACCTGATCTCATTAATGCTCTTGTGGATAAATGGATAAAAATCCCCACATCTATGCTCCAACATCTAATCTACAGCCTTCAAGGTGAGTGAATGTTATACCAGCAAAGGAAGGAACTAAATATGAAATGGGATAAACAACAAGCACATATAGCTGTGATGATAAACTTCTCCATGAACTGCAAGACAGGAAGAATGTAGCCTCCCACTTATTTGACTACAACTGCAATGTTCAGAATGTAGTGTTAGTACTCAATAATGAAAAAGTACTTAATCATGCAATTTGAGACAAAAGTCTTGTTTGTTCAACAGATGTAGACAGATCTGGAAATTTTCTTTTTCTCTTACAGCCGCATTTGGTATAGCGATAAATTCTGGTATAGTGACTAAACTGACTTTATGAGTAGGATAAAGCAAGTTACGAAATACAAAAATGTATAAAACAGTCACTATTAATAGACAAATAAAGTACATAATTTATTAATTTGCTAATAATTGACATGTAAAAACTAGTAACTCATGTCAGGTTTTTATTTTCAGAATTTAGGTTGGATTTCTACACTGATATGTGGTTCTGTGCTTCAAACTGTGCACAGAAATCATGTAGTGCATTTTGGAGTGAGGCAACACAGACATGGAGCTTTACAGTCTATGTTAACCTGGATACCTTGCCACGTACACTGTATATCCTTGGCATACAAGAAGAAATCATTCATTCTTTCTGTGTAGCTGCACATGCTCTCTGATCACTGGGACAGAAGGCTGCCTTGTTGTCAGAAAACAGTGCAAGGGAGTATCTCTATTTTTTGCATTCTTTTCACCTGTTTAGAACCAGTTTGGCACATTTCAGATGCATATCCTAGAATTAACATAACAGAGATGTGGTTTGAGCAGTCAGGACAGGGTGGGGTGTAACTCGGTAAGCAGCGGGAATGTTAGTGCCAACAAGGTTTAGAATAAATAGAAGTTTAGCAAACGAACAGGTTATAGTCTTTACCGGTAGTTCCTGATTAGCATTCACAGGTATCAGATTAGGTAATGCACAATTAGGTAATTGTGGTAATCATACTGCCTCTTGCCATTTTAAAATACTATAAGATGCTATAGGGAAAGTAATAGTGCAACATAATATTATTAAGCAGAAATACTACACCAAAACAGTTACTGTCATGTAATGACACACTGGTGTTCCACAAGGCTGTGTACTGAGCCCCTTCCTGTTTTCACTGTACACACATGCCTGCAGCCCTGTGCATGGTTCTAATACCATAATAAAGTTTGCAGACGATACAACAGTGATTGGACTAATCAATGACAACGATGAGACAAACTACAGGGAAGAGGTAAAGCACTTGGCCGAGTGTTGTGCTCCTGAACACCAGTAAAACCAAGGAGCTCATTGTGGACTTTAGGAGGAAAAGGGGTAACACACACTCCCCTGTGTACATCAATGGGACGATGGTTGAACGTGTTACCAGCTTCAAGTTCCTGGGGGTCCACATCTCTGAGGACTTAACTTGGTTCTCCAACACCTCCAGTCTGCTCAAGAAAGCATCCCAGCGTCTCTTCTTCCTGAGATTACTGAGGAAGAATCACCTCTCTACGGACATAATGAACAATTTCTACCGTTGTGCAGTAGAGAGCATCCTAACCAGCTGTATTACAGTCTGGTACGGGAACTGCTCTCTCTCGGACCGTAAATCGATTCAAAGGGTGGTGAAAACCGCCCAACGCATCATTGGGACCCCACTCCCTGCCGTTGAGGACGTCTATAAGAAACGATGTCTGCATAAGGCTCGCAGCATCGTGAAGGACTCCTCTCACCCTGCACATAAACTGTTTTCTCTCCTTCCCTCTGGAAAAAGGTTCAGATGCCTATAAGCCAAAAGCAGCAGGCTAAGGAATAGTTTTTATCCCACAGTGGTTACCTTAGTGAACTCAGCTTCACTAACCTCCTTACAGGGACAGTAACTTCCCCCCACACACTGATAAACCCGGCAGTGATGTAATATATCTCTGTAAATACTCTCTGTACATTCGTTTGTATAGTCTGCACATAGACATGTATATTCATATAGGTATATAGGTGTGTGTGTATATGTATACTCCCTGCATATCCATCCAGCTGTAAAGTTATTCATATTTATTCATATGTATATTTCATACTATTGCATACACTGTAAATTCATCTATATATAATTTCTGTATATTTCTTAGTCCGCAGATTCATATATATCTGTAAATTTACAATTATTCTGTACATTAATTTATATATTCTATGCACAATATCCATCCTTGCTCACTTTATACTGTATATTCATATATATATATATATATTTGTAAATCTAATTTATATATAGCTTTTATTTATATATATCTGTATATATGTTCATATTGCACTGCTAACTTGCACTTCTGGTTAGATGCTAACTGCATTTTGTTGCCTTGTAACTATGTGCAATGACAATAAAGTTGAATCTAATCTACTCTAATCTAATCTAATCATGACATATTGACAATGATCTAATGATGACATGTCGTTGCAATGCAGACCATGCGTCCTAAATGTCAATATTTATTATATTAAAAGTTTTAAAAAATCTGTATTCCTGCATTGTGTAAAAAAATGCCTATACAGTGCTACCTCTTCTCAGCTTCCTCCATCTCTAGCAGCTAAAGAGAGAGCAAAAAACGCATCCAACAAGAAACACTTTTTTTGGACCACAGACGCGCGATGCTCCAGAAAATAAAGGACCAAATTCAAATTTTATTTGTCACATACATAATCGTACAGATGCAGATGCAGTGAAATGCTTACACGACTGTTTTGACCCTTGAAAAAGGAAAAGGAATAAGGACAGAAAAAAGACAAGGATAAAATATAAAAATACGAAATGTAAAAAATACGAATACGAATTATACTAAAAATATGAAATATAAAATATAAAAACAACAAGTTCACAATGAGTAAAAAATAAAATAGAATAAAAATAGAATAAAATATAATACATATAAATAAAGTAAGGTATGGTATATATGTATATAGAATATGTATATAAAATAGAATATGTATATAGGAAGTGTAAAATACAACAACTGTGTTATGCAAAATTATATAAAATTATATAAAGTGAATAGTGTGTAGTGCAATAGTGTCCAAGGTGCAGACAGCAGCAGTACAGGGTGGTCACGAAGTGGACTGAGGTGATGACAGCAGTGGTATTGTCCATCTTTAAAGTGCAGATGTGCATAAGTCCTCTTTGTATGTAAATGGGAGCAGACTGTGCAACATGTATGTTTGTGTGTTTGTATTGTGTGCACAGTCTTGAAATGTGCAAATTTGCAGATGTACATTTGTGTGTTTATTGTGTGCCACCGTCCTGTAATGTGCAAATGTCCGGTGTGGTTGGTTGGAGTTCCAACACGTATGTAGGAGCATAGTAGGTCTAATCAGTTGAGTCCTATGTGAGGTTCTAATTGAGAGACCATATAGCCTGCAGGAAGAAGCTTCTCCTCAGTCTCTCAGTGTTGGCCTTCAGGGAGCGGAAGCGCTTTCCTGACCTAAACAGAGAGAAAAGTCCATTGTTGGGATGGCTGAGGTCCTTCATGATCTTCCTGGCCTTGGTCCAGCACCGCTTGTTGTAGATCGAATGCAGGTCAGGGAGCTTGGTACGGATGATGCACTCAGCTGATCGCACCACCCTCTGAAGAGCTCGTCTGTCCTGCATGGTGCTGTTCCCGAACCAGGTGGTGATGTTTCCCGTCAGGATGCTCTCTATGGTGCAGGAATAAAAGTTCCTTAGCACCTTAGCAGGCAGTCTAAAGTCTCTCAAGCGTCTGAGGTGGAAGAGACGCTGTCGGGCCTTCTTCACCATGGTGTTGATGTGACAGGACCATGACAGTTCCTGTGTGATGTGAACACCGAGGTATCTGAAGTTGTCCACTCTCTCCACTGGGCTGTTGTTGATCACAGGAGTCTGGTAGTTCCTCTCCTGCTTTCTGCTGAAGTCCACTATCAGCTCCTTAGTCTTGCTGACGTTAAGGAGGAGGTTGTTCCTCTGGCACCAGTCCTCCAGAGTCTTAATCTCCTCCAGGTAGGCCGTCTCATTGTTGTCGGAGATCAATCCGACCACAATGGTGTCGTCAGCAAACTTGATAATGTTGGTGGAGTTGGTAGTGGCCATGCAGTCATAAGTGTACAAAGAGTACAGCAGGGGGCTCAGAACACAACCCTGGGGGGCTCCAGTGCTAAGGGTGAGTGAGGCTGAGACATGTCTGCCCATCCTTACTGCCTGTGGTCTGCCAGTTAGGAAATTGGAGATCCACTGACAAAGAGATGGGCTGAGTCCTGAGTCCCAGGTGCTCCAGCTTGGTGGTGAGTGTGGAGGGGATTATAGTGTTAAACGCTGAACTGTAGTCAACAAACAGCATTCTAACATAATTCCCCTTCCTAGTGTCCAGGTGAGTGAGTGATGTGTGAAGGAGGTCGGCAGAATGGCA
The DNA here is from genome assembly GCF_019097595.1 of Hemibagrus wyckioides. Lineage (NCBI taxonomy): Eukaryota > Metazoa > Chordata > Actinopteri > Siluriformes > Bagridae > Hemibagrus > Hemibagrus wyckioides. Next base: position 23,455,220 of record NC_080715.1, on the reverse strand, counting down.
TCATCGGTTGAGCGGTTCAGGCAGTAGGCGAACTGTAATGGATCCAGTGTGTCTGGTAGTGAAGCTATGATGAAGTCTCTGACCAGCCGTTCAAAGCACTTCATCACTACTGAGGACAGGGCTACAGGGTGGTAGTCAATGAGGGAAGCAGGATGGGGTTTCTTCGGGACAGGGACAATGATGGACTCTTTGAAGCGGATTGCCGACTGGGTTAAGGAGACGTTGAATATGTCTGTGAACACAGGTGCTAGCTGGTCAGCGCAGGCTCTGAGGATTCGACCTGTTCAGCTCGTCTGCCAGAGACACTTCCGCATTCATAATACCGGATGTTGGTGCTTTATAGCCCGTTATTGTCCTTAATCCCTGCCACAGGCTCCTAGAGTCACTCTGTTGGAGCTGTGACTCCAGTTTTCTCCCGTAGCGCTGCTTTGCCTACTTCACCGCTTTCCGCACGTTGTATGACGCAGCCTTAAATGAGGTCATGTCACCCGACGCAAGTCCCACATTGTAGGCAGTGGTGCAAGATCACAGAGCATTGCAGATGGTCTTATCCACCCACGGCTTCTGATTGGGAAAGGTTCTGATGGTTGTTTTCTGCACAGTATCATCTACTAGTTTCCCAATGAATGGGGGGGCGGGCTCAAGATGGTGGAGTGAGTAGGAGTATGTTTTGGAGCTGAGAAAAGAAAGTGGGGATTGCTCATTTCAAAAAAGGTTTAATATTGTGAAGTTGCAAAAATCGTTAGTCCTAGAGTAACAACAATTGCTCCTGGCATATATTCGGAGCTATAGTTGTTAAAATAAACAGAAACAGCTTTAAAGAACTGCGGCCGCATGTAAACGTTAAGACGACGCCACAATGCAGGACTTCGTAGAATTGGAGTTTGAGCATGCTGCAACGGAGAAAAGGCAAATACAGGAAGCTCACTCTTATGCTTGCAGAGTAAAAGATGGATGGGATTGTAACTCCGACCCAAACACACCAACTAAACATTTTCAAAAGAAAACTAAGGCTAATGAGGGGAATGAACCGTCTCTAAGTAAACTGCAAGAAAACATCATTCGGATTCCGACTACAAAAAATCGATGACAGCGCTGATCAAATGGACATGCCAGTTAAGCAAAATACTCTCCAAATTGAAGGTATCAAGAAATCACTTGATAGCTGCCATCAAGATGAAGCAGAATTGAAAAAGGAGAATGCGTGCCTCAAAGTCCAGTGCAATGAATATCAGAAAAAGATTTTAGAAATGGAGCAAAAAATAAATGATGCAGAACGCTACAACAGATGCGGGAATTTGTGCCTATACGGGATACGTGAGAAATCTGATGAAAATGTCAAAGCGACCGTGAAAGACGTTTGTAGGGAAGTTTTTCCAGAGGTACAACACACTTCTGTAATTGATGCTATAGACGTAGTACACAGGATCGGCAGACTGAAGGATGCAAAGAACAATAGCACTCCAAGACCCGTGCTTATCAGATTTCTTTCCAGGTCTGCGAGGGATTTGGTGTGGAAGTTCTCAAAGACAAATGATCTTCTGTCTAACAAACATCTCCGCTTCAAGGAAGATTTAACTACAGCCGATAAAGAAGCACGCAAAAAATTATGGCCACTGGTGGAGAAGGCACGAAAAGAAGGAAGACGAGCGTATTTTGTTGGTAACAAGGCTTACATTGATAACAAGGAAGTCCGTGTATCCTAGTGGTAGATTGTAATACGTATTCAGTTAACTGTCAATGTACTGATGTGGTAGAAATTTATCTTTTGCTGCACTGACAAGCCGGTTATGGTTGAATACTTTATACCTGTCTTAGACAGTGTGGAAAGAGTCATATGTTATATGATATTGTTGCTGTAGTATATATCTTGTTAAAATAAGAAAAGGTATTTTTGCAAAGGCAAATAGAAATGAGTAACCCTACTTGTTTGAATGTTAAACACTAACAAAAAAAGGACTGATTGAAGTTTATGTCTGTTTCAATTTTTTCAGTTAATGCCAGAGGTTTGCGTAATCTTTTGAAAAGGAAATCTTTATTTTTATATTGTAAAGGGAAAGGAACAGATTTATACTTTGTGCAGGAAACTCATTCAGTTAATGAAGATGAAATGTTTTGGAGAAGTCAGTGGGGGGATGATATTTGGTTTGCCCATGGCACCAACAGAGCAGCAGTACTCAAGGGAAAATTTAAGGGCCGTGTTCTTAGCCATGAGAGTGATCATTCTGGAACATTGGTAATACTGGAAGTAAGCATTGATCAGTCACATTACATTTTGGTGAATTCATATGGTACCAACAACATGCAACAAAATAATATATTTTTTGGAAATATTGAATTAAAATTGATACAAACCAAGAACAAATTCCCTGAGGCTAAAAAAATATGGGGAGGGGACTTTAACTGTGTACATAATGACTTACTACTGTAGATAGATGGCCACTAAAAGATGTTGGTATGTGTGAAATAACAAATGTATGCCTTCGTTTAGGGTTAATGGATATTTGGCGTCACAAAAACCCAAACCAAATTATGTATACATGGAGTAACAAAGATCAGGCTAAACAGTCATGTACTGATTATTTTTTAATCTCAGACACACTGGAGGATTATGTTAAGTCTGTTTCCCTAGAGCCTTCCATTTTAACGGACCATAAAGGAATAACAATTGACATAAATAGGTTTGGTTCAAGGAAATATAAGGTAAATAGAGGGTACTAGAAACTTAATAAGACATTATTAGAAAATGAAACATTTAAACTGAAAGTAATAGAAATTATTGACAGGTATTGGACTCAGGCTAAAATAATGAATTCCTTTGGAAAATTTTGGGAGCTCACTGAATATGAAGTAAGGAATTTAACCATTTCAATGGGGAAAATGCTTGCTTTTGCTAAATGACAGAAAGAATGTAGCATTACAAAGGAAATTTTGGAGCTGTCTAGTAAAAAAAAAGTTAACTTCCCAAGAATTATTAAATTTGTCATCATTACAAATAGAATTGGACATTGTTCACAAAGATCAAGGCAAATTTGGTTGGAACAGGGGGAAAAGAATACCAAATATTTTTTTAACTTGGAAAAGAGAAATGGAGAAATGTCTTCAATAAATAAATTATTAATAAATAATATAGTGTCAGAAGATCAGAAGGAGATATTTCAATATGTCACTCAATTCTATAAACACCTCTACCACTCTAACTCAGTTAATTCTGATCTGGATAAATTTCTGAATGGTTTGGGGAAGGCTAAAATTATTAGTAAGGATTTCAAGTTATTTTGTGATGAAAAGATAAAACTGGAGGAAATTAAAGCATGTATTGGGTATTTAAAAGATAATTGATCTCCGGATAATGATGGACTCCTCAGCAAATTTTACAAAGTCTTCAAGGATAAAATAGCAGCATTTTTACTTGCAGTTTATAAAGAATCTATAGATAAAGGAGAGTTGCCAGACTCATTAAAACAAGGGGTTATCACTCTAATTCCAAAACCGCAAAAAGATATTCTTCACTTAGGCAATTGGAGGCCTATTAGTCTTTTAAATATTTTTTAAATATTAGATATTAGATATTAGATATTAGATATAGATAAATATTAAATAATATTTCTTTTAAATATTAGTCTTTTAAATGATGCCAAAGTTTTTGCACATATATTTGCTAAAAGATTGAAACATGGATTAGATGACATTATTGATAAAGAACAGACTGGATTTATTCAAGGACGAGATATTAGTAATAATATTAGATTGATTTTAGACATGGTGGATTATAATGAGTATATATTAGATAATAGTCTTATATTATTTGTTGATTTCCATAAGGCTTTCGACACTATAGAACATGATTTTTTGTTTAAAACGACTGAATTTTTTGGTTTTGGCAAGTATTTTTTAAAAGCTGTTAAAACATTATACAAAGGATGTAATAGTTCTGTAAAATTACCCCAAGGAACATCTAATAGGTTTGAAATTGGCAGAGGAATAAGACAAGGATGTCCATTTTCTCCCTTTTTATTTCTATTAGCAACCCAATTATTGGCTCTGCATCTTAAAAAAGGATATTTTCAAGGTATTACAACTATGGGAAAAGTTTTTAAGTTATGTCAATTTGCAGACGATACAACACTTTTTCTAAAAGATATACATGAAGTTAATAAAGCTATTGACTGTAATAATGATTTTTCGCTTGCATCAGGATTGTATATAAATCGGAGTAAATTGGTTATTTTTCCCTTAAAAAACTGCAATTTATCAAATATATCTGGCATTCCAATCCAAACTACTGTGACTTATCTCGGAGTAATCATATGTAAAGACGAAAAAATGTGCAGTGATTTAAACTTTGATCCAATAGTTAGGAAAACTAACAATAGATTTAATATATGGTTACAAAGGGATTTATCTTTGCAGGGTAGGGTCCTTTTCTCTAAGGCAGAAGGAATTTCCAGGTCAGTTTATGTTTGTTTATCACTTGATATACCTTCTAAAGTAGTTAAAACGTTGGATAAATTACTCTTTGATTTTATTTGGAAAAGGAAACCACATTATATGAGAAAAGAGATATTATGTAGCTCAAAGGATAATGGAGGCCTGGAGGTATTAAATTATGATACCCTAAACAATGTACTTAAAATTAATTGGATTACACAGTACTTAAAAAAGAAAGATAATTCTTTCATTCTTCATAATTCTTTCAGACACATTCCCAAACGTTTTGTTTAAGTCAGTAGGGGGTCTTGAATTTTTTGTTAAAATGCAATTATTGTATTGATAAAATTCCATTAAAACTTGCAAGATTTCATCAACAAGCTCTCATGGCTTGGACATTGGCCTATAAACAGAACTTTTCCCCTAGAAGATATTATATTTGGAATAACAAAGACATTTTATATAAACACAAATCCCTCTTTTTAAAGTTAATATAGTTTTGGTTAGTCAGTTGATTAATAATGATGGAGGCTTATTATCATACACAGAGTTTCTTGACAAATTTAAAATACCAGTTAGACCCAGAGAATATGCCATTGTAATGGATGCTATACCTAGTAAGGTATTATATCTTCTTAAAAATGAATGCAATGAAAACCCTAATTTGGTCAATATAACTAATACAATTTTTACTGGTAATATTAATGTTTTAAAAAACAACATACCAAATATATACATTAGAAAATTAGTAAATGATGTTATATACCCTCCAGCTAGATTTTTCTGGTCATCAATATTTGGAGATTTAAATTGGCATAAGGCCTGGAATAATGGTTGATAAATTCTTTGTTAATAATAAAATAAAGGAAGTTTCGTATAAGATATTACATAGAATTTATCCAGTGAAACATGTATTGGAACGTTTTAAATTGAATATTGACTACTCTTGTGTATTTTGTGGTAATGAAAAAGAAACAATTTTTCATTTATTTTTTCACTGCATTTATACAAAAATATTATGGGTTGATGTTGAGAATTTCATTACAAAAAAACTTAATACAGTTGTTAAATTGGGTGGGTCTGATATAATGATATATGTTAATGACTATGGGATAGAAAGGGACAGAGCATATATTATTCAATTGTTAGTTGTAATGGGGAAGTTTCATATACTCAAAATGAAGTGGTCAGTGGGTAAGCCAAATGTCTTTCATGTTGTCAGTGAATTTAAACAATACTGCAATTTGGTATATAAATGTAAAACAAAAAAAACTATCAGGGCTTCTGATATTGTCTGCAAATTAGAAATAGACAAGAATCCCCCCCTTCTGTTTTCTGATTTTTTTGTGTTCTCTTTATTCCGCTGGCTAAACTTTATTTAATTGTAATCTTATATATCAATGGCATGTATAAAAGTTATATTGTTATTCTCTTGTTCTTATATATGTCGATATGCAATTTAAATAAAATATATAAATAAAAAAAAGTTTCCCGATGAATCCCACAACCGCTTCCGTAAACACATTGATGTCATCAGAGCTGCGCCAGAACATGTCCCAGTCTGCGTCATCCAGAGCGTCCTGTAGATCGGCCACCGATTGGTCCGTCCAGCGTGAGACCACTCTCTGACCCGGAACTTCCTGCTTGAGCCTTTGTTTATATTTTGACATGAGGAAGATGGCGGCGTGGTCAGACTTCCCAAACGGTGGGCGAGATTGTGTTGTGTAGCCGTCTTTAACTGTAGTGTAGCAGTGGTCCAGTGTCCTTTCACCCCTGGTGGGGCAGCTGATGTGCTGATAAAAGTTTGGTTGGTTTAGCTAAAGTTTGAGAAAAAAAAAAAAAAACACCTGTGTGGATGGACAGCGTTCTTTGAAGATTCAGTACCAGCACGCGCTACCTGATACTATTTTAAAGGTAGCCTAAGCCATTTGTTTAACTTTTATGCCAGCCTTTTCTTTATTGATTATTAGGAATTTGGGATTAGTCTGATTTAAATATTTTTAAATTAATTTTACTGTTTATTATTTACTGTCAATGCTCCATTGACACGCACAGTGCAGTGTGTGTATTGTATGTAGTTAAAATATAAAACATGGAAGTAAAAGACTTACCGAAACAACTGAGTCACGCATGTGAGTCGAGTGTCTCCGGGGAGTGCCTCAAAGTTTTCTCTACAAATTAAAATTCAGTAAAAATCAAAACTAATCGACCAGCGAACACTGATGAGTCATGCACTGTGCTGAACTGCCCTTACTACTTCCACTATACCACCCAAACCCCCACCCCACCCCACCCCACCCCTTTCGTTTACACACACACACACACACACACACACACACACACACACGATGTCACTGTCAAAGAAACAAAGGTAGGGGCGATTCTAGGATTTTCATTTAAGGGGGGCTCAGACCATAATAGTGAAAAATTAAAAATAAATAAAATAAACGTTTGACTAACAGGGTAAGATTGTAAACTTATTGCAGCATTCTACTGTACTGCACATGTGCGCGCGCGCGCACACACACTATGGGAAGCCAAACACATCAAAAGTGGGACGAAACCGCGCCACCCGATTGAGCCGCCCTATGCGGACCAAATATCTGCGCGGCCCAATGGACAGAGTAGGGCGACAGTCCGGATAGCGCAGATATGAGTGGGGTCTGTTTCCATCAGAGTCGCGCAGCGCTTCCCAGTGGGTCACGCAGGTTTGTGGTTCGAGCATCGCTGCTCAAGTTGGTTCATGCTGCTCGACTTAAACTGGTCCGCGCTGCGCAAGTAAACCAGCTCATCTTTGCGCTATCCGGACTGTCGCGCTGCTCTGTCCATCTGTCCACACTCAGGGTGGTTGTTTATGCATGAAAGACAATTATTAAAGTAATTATGAACATTTTCATTTAATTACATATTAATTTTGCTGCTGTGTATCTGCATTTGATATTACAAAATAGTGATGTAACACACAGTTCATAAAAGCTTTTTCTTTTTCTATTCTAAACCCTTGCGGTTTGGTGGATGTGTCTCTGACAGACGTCCTGTGAAGTGATTTCTTTTACATTTTCAGGTACAGCGGTTAGTTTGGAATAAAAGTTTATTTAACAGAGGAAATTGAGTCTCACATTATTTCAATTTTATTCACACACAAAACATTAATGGTGAACATTTTTGACTTTATATAATGATTCTCTCAAGTCTTGGTGATCAGTTCCTCTTAAACAAAAAAAAAGTAAGACATCTTTTTTATATACATAGTTTAGTAGCCTACTATTCTTTTTATCATTATAATCAACTTAATTATTTCCTGGATTTTGTATCACCATAGTCCCCTAAATGTATTTAAATGCAGGAAATGGGATTCAAATCCCCCCCCAACTTTCATGTATATAAGATAAGTTTAGAAATAGTCCCCCTGCTAAAGTTTAAGAAAATTTCATTAAATGGTTTATCAGCCTACACAAAAAGGGGTTTGGCAGTACCCCGGAGTTTATATATATATATATAAAAAATTCTCTGGCTGGGGAGCAGTGTGGTATCACAGAAGCACATGAGACACGTGGAGCCCAGTGTGTCAGAGGGCACGGATTTAGGACCCAAGTGTGAGATGCAACAGGAGCTAGGTAAAGAGTCTTTTGATGTAGAAATGAGGAACAGAGTCAGGAGTGCAGCCAATAACATACACCCAACAAACTCTGGCACAAAATACAGAGACAAAGGTGAAGCAAACAGCAGCAAATTACAGAATAAGCAGAAGTCTGAACCAGTGGTTACCGGGGACAGAAACCTGAGGACCAGTCGAATGCTTGCAGGGTGGACATGATCCGGTGTAGGGGGTGCGGCGACAATGTCCGAAATCCAGCCGAGAAGCGACAACAAAAGAAGTCCAGCAGAGGCTAAGGGCGGGATGACTCGACAGCAAACCAGAGAGATCATCTGGCAAAGAAGGCACGCTGACAGCATGTTTATATAGCGCCAAAGGGTGGAGAACCCGGAAATGCGCACTGCAAAGTCGGGAACCCGGAAGTGTGCGCCGTGACAGACGTGCAAGCTGACACAGTGGGAGGATGGACCATATCAATTTGTTCTTTAGTCTTTATGAGGACTTTTCAACTTTTTTCAGGTTTGCAGAGGGTAGAAATTTGGCAATCATATGAGCAAACCTGGATAAAACATGAAATAATGTGTGAGATAGTACAAAAATAAATAAATTCAATCAAACCAATTTCTACAAGCACACGCTTTGGCAATGGATTCATTTCAGTGTTCACTTCCTCATATTTACATTTATATGTGTTAAAGATCATACAATAATTTGGAAAGTCCTGGAAAAAAAAATACTGCTGTACCAACAACCAGATATGGATTAGGTTCGCCAAAGAAAACAACCACAGTTACTGACAGATACATTGAGAGAGCTGTGAAGACAAACCCCAAAACAAAAGTAGGTATGGGAGATCAGAAAAAATTATTGTGCTATAAGGGCAGAGAATGTGAGCATAAGCAGTTTGACTAATGAACCAGTTGGTTCTCTTTTGAAGTTGCATTAAAGCATGTAGTCTTACATTACTTATCACGTTTTGTTGAACTTACATATTTTACTGAAGTGGAAATCCTGATCCTGATTCAGACATATTGATCTAAGATGTTTTTTCAGTGTATAGCTGCTGTTGCCTTGTGTGGCTCCTGCTTGATTGGAATGAAAACCTGCACCCTCACCAGCCCTTTGTGGATAAGATTGGACATCCCTAGTGTACTTTATCCTCCCTTTGGACGAGGACAGGTGTAAGGGCTAATATTAGTAATCTTCAAAGTATGCCATATTAAGATCCTGAATAGTGTCACTTTGAAAAACAGTTACATAAAAAGAGTAAGTAAAACATTCTAATTATGAAGTAAATGTTAATATTATGAAACAAAAAATACAAAATAAATCACAATAAGGTTAATGTGGAGAATAATGTGGAGTGGGTATAAAAGTATTCATTAAAATCCAACAGTTTTGTATCTAGATGTTTATTTATAACAATAATAAAACCCTGATAAAAATGACAAATGTGTTGTTTTTTTATATGTTTACTTTGTTTGTATCATCCTTACAACTCCTTTATGTGTTTGTGATGCATTTTTCCACAATCTCTCTTAAGAACTAGTGAGATGCATCAAAAAAAATCTCCATGAGACTAAATGTGACAGAAAGGAAGAATTCACCTTTGGGCAAAACAGGATGTGAGATTATATTCTTTTATCTGAATCATTTATTTAAATACGTATATTTGATCATTCTTATCAAATAACTTGTTCATACCAAAAGTGTCTTTTGTAAATTCATTATTGCAATACATTAAAAAGTTTGAAACAGTTTCAACCCTTGACATGTACACCCTTTCATGGAAATGGTATTTCCTGATGGCTGTGGCATCTTTCAGCAGGATAATACGCCGTGGCACAAAGCACAAATGGTTCAGGAATGGTTTCATGAACACAACAATAAATGCAAGGTGTTGACTTGGCCTCCAAATTCCCCAGATCTCAATCCAATCCAGCATCTGTTGGATGTGCTGAACAAACAAGTCCGATGCATGGAGGTCCCACCTCGCAACTTACAGGACTTAAAGGATCTGATGCTAATCTTGCTGCTAGATACCACAGAACACCTTCAGGGACCTAGTGGAGTCCATGGCTCGATGGGTCAAGGCTGTTTTGGCAGCAAAAGGGGGAACAACACAATATTAGGCAAATGGTCATAATGTTATGGCTGATCAGTGAATATCATATAATATAATAATAATAATAATAATAATAATAATAATAATTACAACATTAATAATATAACAGTAATTTCGAGTCCAAAGTCTCAAAGTGCTTTGCATATAAAAGTTAAGTGAAATAAACCAACAAACAAACAAATAAATACATCTATGAATATGGGTGACACAGAGGCATGATAAGTAGCCTTGCAGTCTCACAGCACCAGTGTTCACAGTTTGGATTTTCATTGGGTTACTGTCTGTGCAGAGTTTTGATTATTCATCCTGTATGGTGAATTTGCTACATAGGTATGGTGTGATACAGACCAGCTTGAATCAGAGAGGTTTATACTTGATGCAGTAGGAACAAAACATTTTGTTGAAACCAGATATTTACATACACTTCAGAAAAAAACACAAAAACTTTTTTTCTTTACTGTCAAACATTAAATCAGAGTAAACTTTTTCTGTTTTAGATCAATAAATATTAACATATTTGTTGCATTTGATGTCAGAATCAAGCGAGGGAGAATTTTTATGTATTTTTTTAATCACATTCATCAAAGTCAGAAGTATACATACACTAAGTTTATTGTGTCTTTAAACAAAAAGAAAACTCCAGATGATTCCGTTCTGAGCTTAAGAAGCTTCTAATAGGTTAATTGATTCCATTTGAGTTAATTGGTGGTGTGCCTGTGGATGCATATAAAGGCACACCTCAAACACAGAGCCTCTTTCTTTGACACCCTGTAGACCCAGAGGCTTGAGATGGTGGAGCAGTTCAAGAAGGCATCAGCATATGCAGCAGACCTTTGCACTCAGACATGAAGAAATTGTGAATTCAGCTCCTCCCAGTGCCGAACTAAGACAGATGACCTGGACTCTTTTGCGAAGCCCTCTTTGTCAGACATCTTGATAGAGGTTGAAACTGAGTAGTTGAATATTTACAGTATGTCTCCCTATCTAAAATTGTCTGAATTTTTACAGATGTAAAAAAATTCAGTTTATTTTTATAATCTGTGCTGTTGTTAACCATGAAGCTCTACAGGGAGTTCCACAGGATCACCAATCAAAACCTACTATTTACCTTCTTTGCTGCACTTGACAAAGTATACACCTCAGCTACTAAAGCTCTACAAAAAGAGGAAGACTGGAGTTTTTGGTGAGAAGATGGAAGAAGTTTTGATGACTTTTGAAGAACAGGTAAAAAAAATTAATGCATTATATTTACATTGAATGTGATTGGACCTCATATCCCACTATGCATACCTTGTTTTTGTTTGTGCAACAGGAGAACAACAACATCAGTGCAGCTAGAACAGTAGCCCTGGCTGGCCTACCATTATACTTAAAGGAGGACTCATCAGAAATCTTCAAAACTTCCAAGGTACTTTTATGTTTTAAGGAGGAAATTATACACACAACAACTCTATATGGACATAGCATATTTTTTGTCTTGTAGTAAAATTGATGCTTGTTGTTTAATTGGGGTTCTACTTGGACAGTATTTTAGATTTTGTTTCATGTATACAATGACTAATGGAAAATAAATTAGCATAAACAAATTCCCTTCTCTTCTTGCTATCTCTGGACATGTAGTTAATGTGATTGTGTGTTTTATGTGTTCTTCTGAACTCAGAAGGCATCTACATTAAGTTCGTAGAACACAAATGTTAACGGGTTGTAAAATGATCAAGGTGGTCGTATGTCTTGAAGAAATAAAAAGAATCAACAGTGTTTCTCTGTTTCTATAAAACAGGAATTTTTTATAGAACAAATTACTGGCTTTATTTGCAATGCATTTTTTTTGGATCAGTGAAGAGAGAAATTTAATAACAGCAGTGAAGTCATCATGTGGTTGGGTGAATTGTTGGCTTCTGAAGTCACTGTTAATTTCTGTATTAAATAAGACCATGTTTTTTTTCTAACCTTAACCATGAGCTTAAGAGAGAGAGAGAATATGTCTAGGAACAATTTACTGATGTTACTGATCAGTATCAATATATTTGCAACTTACCCATCAATTAACAACATCTCCATTATCCAAAAAAAATGTAATAGAGTTATAATTGTTCCCAATACAGTATATTTGCTGTTGTACATGAGCTATATAGAAATGTAATTTCTAGGAGACAGTGTTGTAAATAAGAGGAAACTTTTCTTTAAACTGATCACTTTATTTGACATTCTCAGTTAAACATTGTTAACAAGTGAAGACCTGGTAATACATAAATACTCTTGTAGTTTTAGCTTGCATGTAATATCAGAATGTGATTTTTTTTGTTTTTTAACGTCATTGGCTTTTATAGGTGTTATGTATGATTTTGTAGATGATTTGTACAATTACATTCACACTGAGGATTTATTCTGTTTTTTAGGAAGGGTTTGAGGCAGACCAAGAAGGGGCAGTGGCTTTGGTGGCAGTGGTCAGTGATGAAGTGCCTGCAGGAGTCCCTTTTGAAACTCACCATGTGTCAGTCATCCTCGAGGATCAGGTTGTAATGTCTCACAGATCTTGGACTGATTCACTGGTATTTTCTTTGGACTGATTTATGCTCTGCATTTGAGCTACCCTGAGAAGCTAAGTGGCTTCTTTAAGTTCATACTTAAATCTTGATGATGGTAGAAAGCAAGTCAAACCAAAGTTGCAGGCCTTGAGAAATGAACTGGAATGAAGTTGGTGGCCTGTTTTGTCACTGGAGGTTGGCAGTGTCTGAAAATGTTTTGGCTTGCATGCCAATAATTGGAATAGCTTGAGATCATACATGAAAGTGGCTGCTCTGATTTCCGTTCAGTTCTCGTTCATTTCTTACTGCTTTTCTTGAATGTTTTTACACTTTCTGCATTGCCATGTTAAAACTTTTTAAATTATTATTTCATAGTTTTACAACATGTGTATGACATTTATACACCAGCTTCATTGTGTAAAGATATGGACATTGACTGCTAGCCAGAGTAGTACCAAAGAATCAAAATATTCCAAATCTGCTACTTAGAAGAAGTTACGGGAGGAGTATGGGCACAATAACAAATTGGTCTTAAACCTGTACAAATTGAGATCTGTGGTCTGTCAATAATGTCCAAAATCTTTGTAGAGGAAGCTTCTGAATAATATGTTACTACAGACAAGCATAGTGATTCTTTGCTTTCTAGGCCTATTTGAGTTATTGTTTAAAAAAAGACAGTTTTATTTCTCTTGCACAGACTTGGATCAGGGGGTATACTTAACAATTCTAAATTTAGGCTGAACCTTTAAGTCTTAGTTTTGTTGGGATGTTTATGTGAACTTTAAGTAAACTCAAAGATAATGGGCCAGAATACATTTCATTTTGAAAGCTGTAAACAAGATGTTTAAATATTGAAATGTGTACTTAAAATTGGAAGTGTTGAGCTAAATAAATAGTTTAAGTTGTGTCAGACGAACACATGTATATTGTGTTATTACAACTTAAATGATTTAAGGCAATCGGTTTCCTCAAATGACTTGAGTAGCCACAACAAAGATTGAAGTTGTCATAACTAGATTGTAATAACTTGTCTTAGTGGAAGACGTATGAGTAAACTTAAGTGGTAATATTAGCATAAATTGATGCATACAAGTCAGTCTTACTTGAGCCATAAGTTTTGTTTACAAATTTTTAATATGTTGGTGAAAATGTTTCATATAAGTCTAAATTATTTCATAGTGTTTGTTAGTTTTACTCAAATCTAATTATTTTTTGTGGTTAAATTGTTTGAGTTAATAAACTTAAATGGTTTAAGGCAATCGGTTTCCTCAAACAGTTTGAGTTGAACTAACTCATCAGGTTTTACAGTGTTTTAGTAGTGTATCTATTTTATCAATTTTCCCATCCTTTTGGATTACAGAAGTAAAGATCGTTATTCTTACCCTGCTATTAGTGTTGGATGCATAAAAATGATCTACTTTAGGTATTTGTGCTGCACAGAAAATTAGCACCAGGAATGTAAATATTTTAATTTGTTCATTAACTAAGGGTGGTTGTTTATGCATGAAAGACAATTATTAAAATAATCAACATTTTCATATAATTAAATATTAATTTTGCTGCTGTGTATCTGCATTTGATATTACAAAATAGTGATGTAACACAGTTCATAAAAGCTTTTTGCTTTTTCTATTCTAATCACCCGCAGTTTGGTGGATGTGTCTCCGACAAAAGTCCTGTACAACAAGTGATCTACTTTACATTTTCAGGTCCAGCGGTCAGTTTGAAATAAAAGTTTGTTTAACAGCGGAAATTGAGTCTCACATTATTCTTGTCTTGGTTATCGGTTCCTCTTAAACAAAAAAACGTAAGACATCTTTTTTAAATACATAATTTAATAGCCTACTATTTTTATCATTATAATCAACTTAATTATTTCCTGGATTTTGTATCACTATAGTCCCTAAATGTATGTAAATGCAGGAAATGGGATTCAAATCGAAAACAGCAAACCCTGAGGTGGATTAGCAACAAGAGCAGAAAACCACTCCTGCCAGCCAAAAACAGGAATCTGAGCCTATCGAGGTAACAGACTCAAGCAAAGAAAATGTTTTATTTACATGCCTGTCGCATGTTTTTTTTTTCTTTTACTTGGTTGCAGTCTTGAAATCGCACATCATATCTCAAGTCAAATCTAGGGGAGCACTGCATTTTTGTGACATGAGTAGATATCATTGTCATGTGTAATCTACATTAAAATGAAGATCAGAATGGAAGTCCTGAAGGTGGTTTATTATTTTAATTGTCACTTTCATGTATATTAATGGAAGATAAGCTTAGAAATGGTCTCCCTGCTAAAGTTTAAGAAAATTTCATTAATGGCTTATCAGCCTACAGTGCCCAAGGAGGGGGAGGGAGATATACATGTATATGTCTGTGTATATAAAAAATTCTCTTACTGGCTGGGGAGCAGTGTGGTATCACAAGCACATGAGACACATGGAGCCCAGTGTTTTTAGGACCCAAGTGCAAGATGCAACAGGAGCTAGGTAAAGAGTCTTTTGATGTAGAAAGGAGGAACAGAGTCAGGAGTGCAGCCAATAACATACACCCAACAAACTCTGGCACAAAATACAGAGACAAAGGTGAAGCAAACAGCAGCAAATTACAGAATAAGCAGAAGTCTGAACCAGTGGTTACTGGGGACAGAAACCAAGGGGAGCAAGCTAAACAGCAAAAGGTCCTTACAAAGAGAGTCCAAGGCAACAAATCTGAACAGGGTAATCCAAACAGTGTGAGCTGAACAGTTAAAAATCCAGCCAAGAAGCGACAACAAAAGAAGACTGGCAGAGGCTAAAGGCCTCTGTGAAGCATTTTCCCCCAATCTCTCTTAAGAACTAGTGAGCTGCATCAAAATAAATCTCCATGACACTAAATGTGACAGAAAGGAAGAATTCACCTTTGGGCAAAACTGGATAAGTGAGATATTCCCTACAGTAAAAAAAAAAAAAAAGGCTAAACAAAACAAATACCCCTGATATTGAGATTGTATTTTTACCAATGTAAAGCTGATTAACTTCATATCCTGATTGCATTACATCATTAAATGATGCTCAACTACCATTTGCTTTATTACTTGTGCTGTGTGTAACTTTTTCAGATATGCAGAGAGTATAAATTTGGCCATCATGGGAGAAAACCTGGATAAAATGTAAGAGCATGTGTGAGCACAAACTGACTGGACAAAATGTAGGAAAATGATCTTAAAAATCATTTATTTAAATACTTGTATTTGATCTTTTGTAAATGCAAAAGATTTCATAGGTTTCATAATTATGCTCCTCTCATTTTGCTTACAAAATGCTCATATTAAATGTAGGATCAGCTTTCAAATATCTGACTAAATTACATTACCATGTTTTATCAACTTTTGAAAGTTATTTGCAGAACCATAATTACAATTTACACATTTCACACAGCTATATTACTAACATGTTAATAAAGGCAAAGGTTTTGTACACCATTTTATGTTTTCCCAGCTGGACAGATATAGGAGAGGATGACATCAATCATGTTTTTAATAATGGGTTGGGGTGGGTGTAGGTCATGTGGTAGGTAATGGGCCAGCACCATTTCCCAGGCATCCAGAAACTTCACATTGAGTCCTTTGAACATTCCACGCAGCACAGTATCAATCTGCAGACAGAACCAGTTGCTATAGAACAGGCTATCTGCTGGATTCAACTTCTGCATGTTGGGAGTGCGGATCACCACCAACGTATCTGGCTCACGGTTTAACAGCCGCACCACAGCCTTCCGTATTTGCCGTAGTCGCCGTATATATGCTTCAATTGGGTAAGTGCTGAAGTGAGCCCACACACTTATAATATATACAGTGTTTGGCCCACCCTCTATCCTGTCTATCTCATTTGCTACATAGCGCAGTTCAGAGGTGTACACTGGGGTGGAGCGGAGGGGCGTCCCATGGCAGCGAAACTTCACTAGAATATTGTTAGTGTCATCCACAAGCATGAATGGTCCTACCATAATAGGGCTGTAAAGATTAAATGGTTTCAGGTCTAGGAGAAGAGAAAGTGAGCATCATATTGGAGAAATTGGATAAACATTGAAAAACTAGGGTGTTTACACAAGAAATTGATAAAACACAAAGAAAAACTTGCTCTTACTAGGAACAAACTTAGCAAGGTACTCAAACCACTGGCGTATTGTTGAATCTCCATGCATGTACACAAGCTTCCCTTTAAGACAACTTGTTATGGCTGAGGAGCTAGTAAAATGCTGGATGGCTGAACCACTCAGAGACCTCCAGGTATCTTGAAAGTAGTAGCCAGCAGCATTGTTAGTACTTTCTACTTTGGTTTGATCTTTGAAGGGGGAAAAATATTAATGTTAATCACAAGATAGCTTACAATATAGACAAATCAGAGTGCAATCTATATGTTTAAATGTGAAGTGAGGGATTTGTGCTTTGGATTTGTGATAGTCTGTAATGTTGGAGTCTATTTTTTAAAAGAACCTTTTAAAATGATGCCTGTATGTCATAAGTGGTTAATTGAGGGTGTGCATATTTAAATGAGCAGTGAAATGCAGATCACAACTGCATTAATATTTAATAAGAACAATAATAAAATAGTCATTATAGAATTTTCAAATTCTATATTCCCCAGGGCCAATTGTGGCCTGCAGACAGATATTATACAGCCTTCTCTAAAAAGTGTGATATGTGGCACACCGGCCAACAGGTTACAATTTTTCCTTAACACCATCTGTGATGAGCAATGCCTCCCCATTCTCTTCTAGAAGGGGAAACACCCTTTTTGTGGACTATAAATAGACATTATTTTTATTTAATTGCCATATATGGATTTAATATTGGTGTCAAATAACAAAGTTTGTGTATCTACATCCTAAAACATAAAATTCCAGCAAAACATTATGGTTTCATCCAGCTTTTTGTGGTCAGACAGTGGAACTGGACAATCAGTATCAGCTCACTGCACAATATCAGCTCCCTCAGCAGATATTGTTCAAGAAAGATAAAATGAAGGTAAAGTTAGAATGAAATGGAACACCCTTTTGACAAACTCCAATCAATTCACACAATTCTGGATGAGTGAATTTTGGCATCAACTTCTCACTACTCACAACTTGACTACAGTACTGTAAGGAAAAAAAAAGGTAAAATGTTGTTGAACCAGGGCCCAGGCTTTCTTCTGAAGTACTACTCTTCACCAGGCTGCAGTTTATATTACTACTATAGTCAAAAATATATCTATTTCTAAAGATATTCTTGAAAGAAAAACTTACCATTTTCTGCAGGTAATACAGTCACACGGTCCATCTTTGCTGCGGGTATAGGCACTTTTATATTTACTCCCCTGAAACAATATGGTAATTTTTTATTCTAATTATTATTTTTTTATTCTAATTTTTATCTTATTACTATTATTTATATCTTTTTAAACTTTAAATAACCATTTAGAGCAAGGACAACATCTACTTGGGAAATAACAAGGTAATTAATCCAAATTTAAAAAGCTATGGAAAAAGGATCTTTACAAATAGACTCCAGCTGCCATCTTACCTCTTGAAAAACTCTGCTTCATTCTTGTTTAAGAGGGTCTTCCTATAACCCTCTTTGTAATGATTTATTCGTGTGTCACAGCCTAGTTTTTTGGGTTTGTAGCAGTACCAGGGCTCTCCAGTTTCAAGATCAGTGTAATTACAGAGAGGTTTCTGGTTGTGAGGAAGACACATGTCACACTCAGTGGACTCTGATAGGCCACCAGAGCGGAACTGGCTTTTAAAACTCACTGTGTGAGTTTGCTCCTTTCGTAATCTCTTAAGCACCACCACTGCCTCACTAGGATGCACCATAGTAATTTCTACTTGCACTTCACCAGCCCACAGCAGTGGGAACAGCACTGTATAGTTCCCATCATTGTGGTCATGCACCTTCCCTACAACCCCAGCACCTAGCTTGGGTGAATGCAGCCTGGCTGTCAGGAAATCTCCTCCATGCCTCTTAGGTAGGCCCAAGAAGTTGTGCACATGGACATTAACCACAAGCTGACCACCTATGTGTTGCTCTGGTTCACCTTGAATCACATAGTAGCTCTTGGCAGGGTTACTGCTGAACTCCACAGGGAGGTCTTTCACTGGTGGATCTGGCCATGCAGTGGAATTGAGCAAATGTCTCTCTTCTATGGCCTCTTCTGCAGTGGGCTTTTGGACAAATTGTGCACAGTACGTGTAATTTACCTCCGCCAGCAACACATTATCGGGAGGCTCAAAGGCTAAGTGGATACTGCTCTGTATTTTGTAGAAGGTGGATGTTAGTTGATCATTAAAATCCTGTAAAACAGTGAAAAGAGCACATTTGAAGCTAATACACAACCAAAGCAGTAGACACAAATCAGGAAAAGTCTTGAAGACAACAGCAGTAATTACTAGCAGTAGACTTTGTAATTAATCTTTAACTTATTTGGTGATGTATTCAGTTTAAAAAGTTATTTTACTTTCACTTGCATAATTGAGGACACTGCAATGAAAAACTAAAGCACAAATCTAATGAACTGATTATGCTTTCTGATATGTGCCAATGGTAGAAAATATGGAAAATGAAAATGATAGACTGCTTTGGCACATAATTCTGTGCTGATCTACAGATATAGAGATATGCGGCCCCATTTAGTATAGTGACGAACTCTGGTATAGTGACTGAACTGACTTTGTGAGTAGGATAAAGCAAGTTACAAAATCCAAAAATGTATAAAAGTCACTATTAATAGACAAAAATATGTAATTTATTAGCAAATTAATAATTGACATGTAAAAACTAATAACTCAGGTCAGGTTTTTATTTTCAGAATTTAGGTCGGATTTCTACACTATGTGGTTCTGTGCTTCAAACTGTGCACAGAAATCATTTAGGAGTGAGGCAACACAAACATGTGATGGAGCTTTACAGTCCATTTTGACCAGGATACCTTGCCACATACACTGTATATCCTTGGCATATGTTCAGAGCCAGTGGCTCATGTACAAAAGGCATCACTACAGCAGGGAAAGTTACCCTTATTTAGAGATGCACAGAAATATACAGTGAAGATCAAAATTAGAGAACGATTTATAAACACAATATTCTTAATCTTCACTCAAAATCAGCACTGAGCAGTGTAGATCCACGTAAGTCAGCTGGTCGTGATGGCATACCCCGATGGGTGCTCAGGACTTGTGCTGACCAACCGGCACAAGTCTTTACTGACATTTTCAAACCGTCACTGGCCTAGGCCACTGTTCCCACATGTCTGAAGACTACAACCGTCATACCAGTGCCCAAGCATTCTTCTGTGAAGTGCCTGAACGATTTCCGTCCTGTTGCACTCACCCCCATTGTTATGAAGTGCTTTGAGAAGCTGGTTCTACCAGCATGTCATAGCATGTCTCCCACCTACACTGGACCCACACCAGTTTGCCTACTGCCCAAATAGATCAACAGAGGATGCCATTTCCACTGCTACTCATCTAGCTCTCACCCACCTGGACAATAACAATACATACATTCGGATGTTGTTCACTGACTTCAGCTCTGCTTTTAATACAGTCATCCCTAATAAACTGATCGCTAAGCTCAGTGACCTGGGTATCTGCACATCCATATGCATTTGGATTATGGACTTCTTAACAAATAGACCTCAGACTGTAAGGTTGGGTAATCACATATCCCCATCCTGAACACCGGCGTCCCACAAGGCTGTCTGCTGAGCCCAATGCGCTACTCCCTGTTCACCCATGACTGTGTCCTGCGGCATAACTCCAACATCTTCATCAAATATGGAAATTATACCACAGTTGTTGGCCGAATCAGCAACAACGAAGAATCAGCCTACAGGGAAGACAGCCAAAGGCTGTCAGCATGGTGTTCCATGAACAACCTCAACCTCAAAGAGCTCATCATGGACTTCCGGAAATCTAACAGCAGCAGATACTCCCCTATCTACAT